>NC_133028.1:23110375-23265250 GCF_048771995.1 Taeniopygia guttata | reverse complement strand
GTAAGCTGTAATCGGGTAATTGGGGAAAACCTCATATTTTCCAATGTATTTAAGTTTTTGCTACAGAACGTTGACTAAAATTGGAGACTATTTTTGAATTTGTGCTCCTAGTAAAGTTGTACATTAGCAAAAATATAATAGTTATTTTTAATTACATGTTTGTGTTGCTGCAGACTAGCCTCTCCTATACTTTATTGACTGTCAAATATCATTAAAAACTCAGACGATCCTCACTGTTATACTGTGAGCTTTATTTAGAATGCTTTATATATCTCTGGAGCTTCTAAAATGTGGTATTTTTCTTTTGTGTTTTCCTTTGGTTTTAATTCTTAAATGGTCCCTCTTTTCAGATTTCAAATTATAATCTATTTCCTGATGCATTGCTGACGCCCCGCGAGCCATGTCAGAAGTACTTCCAGGTCAGATGCCCTTTAAAAGATTCTGCTATGCAAATATGTGAAATTTTCCTCCTATTATTCTTCTTCTTCTTTCCAGGTCCATATTTCACTTTCATTTTGCACTTACACATGAAAAAGAGAAAACACTTCATTTTTTTTTTTTAACCGTGCCTTTTTGAAGAAACTCTCTATTGAACTTTTTAAAAACTTCCCGTAGACAATACAATACAAAAAAGTCATTAGATGGCAAAGACAATTTGGTCATGCACTATTCTTTGTTTGCAATGACATTTTCTCTCTCTTCTAGCTCTGAACGTTAGATGATAAGATTAAAAAACATCTATAAAAGCCATTCAAGCATTATTTGTATTATTATGATCCTTAGAGAATTGGCACTACTCTGTGTTAAACACATTATAGTGTTAAAAGTATTTTAATCTATATCTGTAAGAATGGTAAAAGTCTACAGCTGAGGCTGGGAGTTCTTTTAAAAAGTGAGCCAGTAGAAACCTTTAATGAATTGCTATGACAGATCTTCTACTGAGTTAAGTGCTGTCTTGAAGAACCAACAATTTAAACATGTTATTATTCCCAGTACTGATAATGTTCTAACTGTTGTTAGCTTTTCACCAGAGAATATTGTTTAGTGCAATACCCTACTTTTACTCACAACTTAAGAGTGTTCCCTGACTTAAACTGAGATCTATGTATCAATTCAGTGATTCCTGGTCTAGTTGTCCATTTGTGTTTGCTTTTCAGCAGAAGGTAGGGAAATTGAAGATATGGTGCCCTTTGCCAGTAGCATGGTCCTTGCTGGTGGCCAGGCAGCAAGGAGCTGTGTAAGAGGGGGATGGAGTCTGCCTGTGGCAGCCCTCAATGCAGGAATCTAGGCTTCCTGCATTTTATTGAAGTTTTTAATTAGGAAGTTGGCATGTGCTTCCTCTGGGAAAAGGGATGCATTTCAAGCATCATTGTGTCCTGTATAAAAGAGGAGGGACAGGCTATTGCTCTTCTTCCTTACACTGTTCTACTATGCAATCTTTCTTCAGTGCTCTTAGGCATTTACCTGCATTTCAATTCAATCTTGCTTTAGTCTCAGTCTCGCAGCAACTTCTGCCCTTGAGATGGAAGATCTGTCCATCTGTATTTCTTCTTCTCTTTTTGCCTCCTTTTCTCTTTTTTTCCCTCCCTTTTTTGCATATCTGCCTGCTTCCAAGAGCAAAGGGAATCTGGCCATGTGCTGGGAGCGCAGAAACAGCGCGCCTGTTCATTGATCATTTGATCCTGATGGTTTGATCAGCGGATCACCTGAGATGGGGTCAGGAGGGAAGATGGTGTCTAGTGAAAGGCTTGTTTTGACATTTTTCTGTTCATGGTCATACACCAGCCCAACTTAACACCCAAGTCACAAACACTTTGTGGGCTGCAAAGACTCCTTGACTCAGGCATTGAACAATGTGCCAGTGTTCATCAAATCAATGGGGAACCTTCATCAAGCAGATTAGTAAAATGAGATACATTTTGTTGCATTGTTTCCAAGGTCTTATTCTTAACAATATTTCTGGGCAATGAAACAATAACAGCAGGGGACAAACAAAAGATAAGCTGAGAGGCAAATACATAAACTTTATCTGGAAAGATTATTTTTTAATAAATTTGTTCACTGACAAAAATAGTGGCAAATATTGCATGAAGTAGCTCATATTTAACAAAGGAGAATAATAAATTTCAGTCTTGTTCCATATTGTGGTAATTGTATTTATTGGTGAAAACCATAAATGCTTGTTTTAATTTGCTGAAGCATGAAGTAAAATGTAATCTACCAAAATCCTTAGATACCATGCAATTGCACAAATTCTAAAGGTCAGGCAGTGGCATGGGGAATTATCCTGCCCTATTGCTTTACATTTTTATGTGACTTTCATGTTGTCAGATTTTGAGTGGTTCAGAAAAGAGTACAAAGCAACCAGTTGATATGTAGAAGTTGTTTCATGTAAAACTTTTTGGTAACATCTGATCAGATGCGACCTTGCTTACATTAAACCAGATTGGTTTTGAACAAGATCCAGAAAGCTCTGTGTGTGTATATGACGTTTTTATCTGATAAGTAATGTATAAAGTTCCTTTAAATTTTGTAATAGTTGTGTTTTAAAGTCTCTTGTGGCTAAAGTTTTTTTCCAGGATGTTTATTAGCCATTACCTAAGATGATGCCACAGCATGTCCACGGGGTGATCTGTCGTAAAGATTTGCAGAGGTTTAGACTGACTGACCAGGGCTTGAGAAATTGGCAAACATGAAAAATTGTAAAATTTACTTTAAATTCTGTTTTTAACAAGTTTTAGAAATTGTTCTTCAACAGCTGGATGGGTGATTCAGGGAACAAAGGGTATTTATTACTTGATCTGCTTGGTTTCAAATGAACCAGAGTGATGTTTGCAAGTGAGCAGCTTTGACAGCATATCAAAGAGGAGGGCGACCGTGCCTATATTTAGGTAACAATGTGAAGTGCTCCTTTTCACTCTGTTTATGTATTATGTGTTCTTTGGAAACCCATATATTTAATCTCTTGCAAATCTGTATACAGCAGTCAGTTCTGTCATATATCAAATATCCAAAGATGCAGCACAGCTCAGCTGGAATGATCTGTCATCAGCTAGCTCAAATTACAGCTTTTCATTCCTGGATAGATCCCTGATACCTTTTTATGTGCAATATAAGCAGTCAATGATACCTGAAAATTAGGAACAACAGAAAAGGTGTTTCATGTTGTGGCAGATGGGAGTGATTTATTAATTGGCCTCTAGTTTAGTTGCCAGGTATCAAACAACTGTGACTACTACAGTAAATTGAGGTGTTCATTGAGTACTTTTGCTGATTAGAGGAAACCATAAATAGTACAGGAACAAATTACAGGGGTTTTTTTATTAAGACACATGGCTAAGAAAAATCAGAAACTTGTTTACAAGCAGAAAAAATAATTTAACAGTGTAGTATGTTTAGTCTGCCCTGGGATGTATGTTTTATCCTTAAGCTTGAACTTTGTGAGCTATAAAAATAGTAAACCATCTCTGGAGCAAGCCCTTTGTTTGAAGTTGATTGAGTTCCAGTAGGGTATTTTGTCAATGGATTTTTTTCCCTGCCCCTGGAAATCAAATATACCTTTGTGAAATAATCTTCTGCTTGTATTCCCTGACCATCTACTTCCCTTCCCTAAAAAAAATAAAAAAGGAAGGTGGCAGGGGAGGGAGGGAGGGGAAAGAAAGAGAAAATGCAAATGTTGGGAGTCAACAACTGACCAGCCAGTCAGGTTTAGCAGTAGCAGCACTACCCAAAGATGAAAAAGAAGCAGCAGCTATCTGCAGTCTGCTTAGAAATAGTTCAAATTTCTGCTTCCTAGTGATGAGTGCTTGAGAACTTATTTCTCTCCTCATCCAAGAGGTGAAATACTGAAAGAGTTATGGTAACATAGTGAGAGTCCCAGGCATTTGTAAAGGGCAGCCCTGCTGTCCCAGATCCTGTCTGCTGCAGATTCAGAAATGAAAAATCTGCCCTAAAATTGTCTTGTATAGGGTCAAGCTTTCTGCTTTTTCTCATCTTTGTGGTCCTGATGATCTCTCTGTATTTTTTCTGTCTCTGTTCTTCCTTATTTAAGAAGATAAGCTTTTGTCTCTTCTCTTACCCACAATGGTTGTGGTAATTTTCCTCCTGTAAAACAATTACCTAAAGTGCTACATGCATTTACCAGAAGCCCTAGCAAAAGAGTTTATGCAATGAATGTGTTTCACGAGTGTTCCTTTTGCTTTTCAGTCGACTCCAGCGTGGACGCGCTGGCAGTGTTTATGGCAAGCGGCAGCGCGACGGACGTTGTGAACCGCAACAGCCCTGCCACCCCGCCCAACACCCTGAACCTGCGCTCCTCCCACAACGAGCTCCTGAATGCAGAAATCAGACACACCGAGGCCAAGAACAGCACTCCTCCGAAATGCAGGAAAAAGTACGCGCTGACTAACATTCAGACAGCCATGGGTCTTTCCGATCCGGCCGTTCAGCCCCTTCTGGGCAACGGCTCTGCCAATATAAAGCTGGTGAAGAATGGAGAAAACCAGCTCAGGAAAGCTGCCGAGCAGGGACAGCAGGATCCCAACAAAAACCTCGGCACCACTGCAGGCGTAAATGTGACTTCTGAGAAGTTTGAAAGCAATGAGCCGATCCCGCAGGATTCCTCTGGCTGTGAAATATTACCCTCGCAGCCAAGAAGGACCAAGAGCTTCCTGAATTACTATGCGGATCTAGAGACATCAGCTCGAGATCTTGAGCAGGGTTTTGTTGGGGTGGAAGATAAGTCTGCGCAAAGCAACGGCCAGGCTTCTACTGTTATTGTCAATGGGGAAGTCCTGCCCCAGAAACAGAACAAGATGCCAAGCCCAGAGGATGGCCAGGTTGCCACAGTGTCATCAAGTCCTGAGACAAAGAAGGATCACCCAAAAACTGGGGCCAAAACAGACTGTGCCCTCCACAGGATTCAAAACCTGGCCCCAAGCGATGAGGACTCCAGCTGGACTACCCTGTCCCAGGACAGCGCCTCGCCAAGCTCGCCTGATGAAACAGGTACACGAGCAAAGGCTCCTCACAGCCACTGTTTTAGAAAGGGATTGCTTAGCTTTTCTCAGCTGGTGCCAGGAAGGAGAGAAGTGGTTTAACAGTTTCAGTGGGGAAGTGGATTGTATCAAAATGCAAGCACTGGCATAACAGCTGCTTGTCTGTTAGGGAATGCTTGGAAGCTTCCTGCTCGATTATAGCAGCTTTAAGAAAGGCACCAGCAGATAGCCTATACAGGGTCCTAGAAATATGCTGACTGCACCTCTTGCTACTTTATAAAGAATTGCTCTTCAATAATCAGTGGGTGCATGTTGTGAGAAGAGCATGGTTATTGGGAGATGTTGAACTACTGATACCTACCTGCACACAACAAAAAAGCTTTTCTGAATGATGATTTTTAGATTCAGTGAAGATTTTAACTTTTGTAATACACAACTTTGTAAGTGTGCATTTGATGATGCTCCCTCCTTATGTGCCAGCATGGGTAATGAGAAGCCCTCCCAGCTGAGGAGCTGTTCAGTGAGCCCTGGTGGTGTCTGTCGTGGAGGTCTGTGTTTTTGGGCATGGACAGAGCTCTTCGCTGCCACTGCATCTGGGGTAGGAGGAGGGCATCGTGTAGGGTCATCACAGCTCAGTGCGCCCCAACCCTTGCATTTATGCTCCAGCAGTAGATGTTAGGGCCCAAAGAAAGGAAGACATTTATCAAGAGGAAAAACTATGCAGTAGTGTTCTAGTCATATGACTTGTGGAAAGTGAAGAAATCCCCCAGTATTGAGAATAGTTTATCCATAAAAGAATGTAGTCAGCAATTACCTAGGGAATTAATAATGTTCAGTCCAGAGATTATATTTGGCATTTCAGTTTATGCAGAAATATTACAGAAATATGGTTTTCCTGGGAAGACACTGTTAAAAATAACAATATGCTTCTTTCAGGGCTTCTGCATTGTTTTGTCTCGTTCTTCCCACTCTTAACAGTACTTCATTATTCAAATCCTGGAAATCTGAATATTATTTTGTGAAGTATTTTTGTTGTTTTGTTTTAATGTGTTTTCTTTTGGAGTTGTGTAATTCAAAACACTGAAAAATTTATTCTTAATTAATTGCACTCAGAATGCATCATTGTTTAGATAAAATCCTCCTGAAGTCTCCTTAGAGCAGGATACTTCTACATGTGGTCTAATAAAAAGGTGTTTTCCAGAGCTTTGAGCTTCTCTCTGAATGATGAGGTAAAAAATAAATACAACTCCCTTTAAAGATACAAAACAACTGACTTATTTAAACAAATGTTAATGCTGACAGACAGATATGATAGAATCCATTAATAATGGGCAGTAAACACCATAAGCACAGAACAGTATAAGAAATATGTTTTGAGGAAACTCTTCTTCTCCAGGGGTATTAGCTGTATGTGCATCTTGGCAAGAACTACATAGACCTCAACTTTCAGGTAATCATATTAGTGCTTTTAGCTATCTAACCTTTCTGAGATTTAGTACTTAAAAAAAAAAAAAAAAAGTCTGTGGTGATTTTAGTAGCAGAAAAAACCTATAGTCAGCAAAGCAGTGGGATGTCATCGAGATCTTAGCACATGCCAAGCCCTAATGGCTTTTCAGGCAGCCTTCCTAGAGACAGGCAGTGACTTGCCACCAGAGCTGATTGACACCCAGCACTGCAGGCAGTCCCCCAGACAAGGAAACCTGCCTCCCTTGGCCTCAGGCACTGCATCTCCCCTGGGACCTGCTGTATCTATGCAGCTGAATCCTCTGTCATTTGGAGAGTCTTATGAATAACCACACACCAGCTCCAGGTGCTTTTAATACTGCAAATGGACCAGAACTAGTCACATCATGGGGAGTGCTTCCTTCTTCTCTCTCAAGAAGCTTTTCTTAGTCTGGCTTTCAAAGGAAACACATCTTGTGTTATTACACCATCTACCTATTTCTTCTTTCTCTCTTTGTATTTGTCAGTTTCACCTGGATAAATTTGTATGTATGTATGTTTGTATGTAAATTCATTATATGACCCTATGTGGTGCAAGCAGCTGCAAAGCATATGTCCCAGAGAACAAACCTAGGAGAGGATGAGAGTGATGTTTTCTGTTTGTTGCTTGCTTTTTTTTTTTGTTTGCCTTTTGCTAAGAAGCTCCCTAGAAGGCAGGCACATATCTTAATCTTTGTATCACCTGAAAAACAATTTCAGTGGAAAGTTATTCCGCCATAGTAAAGTGCAATGCTCTGTGTAATAGTCTGTAATGAATTGGAAATGGAGATTCTTCAGGAAATAAAAATAAGTAGTCAGGAAATACAAAGAAATCTCTTTGTCTTCAAACCAACAAGAAAATTGGAATTTGCTTTTGCTTTCTGTTTTAATTTAAATAAAACCCCCTCCTTCTAGAGCTAGGAATAGCCTCATAATTAGGAAAGTCCCTGAGATGTGGGACATATAGTGCTAGAGAGCCACAGATGTTTCTTGCTCTATGCCAGCTGCCCTTCTTGCTCTCTTTGGGGTTGTGGGAGGATGGGCAGGGGCAGCAGCCTCCTCTGGCTCCCTGGTCTCTCAGCCTTTGGGTCACACGGTGCCTCATGTCTCCCTACTTGAAATCAAAGGGGTATTAAAACCACAAGTGTCCTTTTTCAGGAGCGCTGCTGCTGTGTGCAACTGCAGTATACCAATGCCTGTCTGCTGCTGGTCTCTGAGCAGGTAGCAGAGGGCAGTTTAACAGCTGGTTACAAATAAAAAAGTTCAGTTCAATACCGTGCAGAAAGGGCAGCTGAGAGAGCAGCCCTTGGGGATCAGGAGTGCTGCTCTTGCAAAGAGAGCTCCGTGTTCTGAAATAACAGCATGGCTGGGGAGAATAACCCTCCTAATTCAATAAAAATTACAGTAAATCATGAGCTTGTCAGAAAGACTTATAGCATGGTCAATACTGCCTCTGATTTTAACCACTATCTTTGACCAAATTAAAATGGATGTCCCCTTAAATGCACGATTCTTCCTTTGCAGTACCTATCTGATACAGACAGTAAGTCTGTTAGTTGCTCAGAACACGTTTTCTGTGTTCCTGAGTGGGGAAGAAGATTTATGTACTAAAAATACATTCAGTTACATTGTGGATTAACACACATCCTATAAACTAGACTGAGAACTGCCTATACAGTTGTACACCCAATTTTCAGATTTTTGAGAATAAGAGTCTCT
This sequence comes from Taeniopygia guttata, assembly GCF_048771995.1. Classification (NCBI taxonomy): domain Eukaryota; kingdom Metazoa; phylum Chordata; class Aves; order Passeriformes; family Estrildidae; genus Taeniopygia; species Taeniopygia guttata. The sequence continues at coordinate 23,257,052 of NC_133028.1, read as the reverse complement.
GGTTCACACCTGCTGTGCATCCTAAAGGCCTGTTATATTTTTTTTTAATCCTGCACATTACTGATAACCATGTCTCAGGAATAGTGCATGTTTTTTAGTCTCAGGCTTAACTGTTCGCTGGCTGCTTATGAAATAAGAAAGGTGACTATTGCTCTATAGCCCCAGTGTGTGTGCAGGTAACATTCTGCATGTGAAGTTACTAACTGCATGTTTGTCTCTATTTAGCTATCCCTATAGGAAGATTTTAGGGTCAGTTTAAAAGAAATAAAGCTTCAAGGGCAGCCATGGTTATACAATGTTCACAGTATCAGGGTCTGCTGGTAGAAGGTTATAAAACAAATTGAACTTGATAGTAAATTGGACTTGAAAGATGATCCTCTCAAGTACTCATTGCCACTATCAGTTGCACAGGGAGGCTGCTTGCTGTATTTTAGGTGGTCAAGTTGGTTTTATTCTGTGGGTCTCACTGGAGCCACCTAAATCCTTATCTTGGGTGCTCTGACTTGAAATCTAAAGATTCCACAATTAAGAGTAATAATCAGCAGCCTTTTGATTTGAGGTAGATAACAAAAATGGGTACGTAAAAGTGAATTAATGTTCCAGAATGGGAGAATAGATGCTTTGTAGCAGCGATTTAAATACTCTTCAAAACTCTGTTTGCAATTACCAAAATTTGGGACTACAGAAGAGGTTTTCCAGAATGTGTTGTATGGTCACAGTTACAGTTTCATACTTAACTGTTTGCCAAAAAGATTTTGCAGTTCATCAGAGCCATTCAGTTTCCTCCCTAGAGTGAGCTTGGTTCAACCACCCACCTGGTGTCCCTTGAGATGTCTGGTTGTGTCCAAGACAGGCAGCAGGAAGAGCCAAGAGCTAGGACTTGCATTTGGAGAAACAATCACATGCTGAGCAGGATGCACATTAGGTAACACTCACAGATGAATTAACCAGCTGTATAGAGTTTGAAACACCTGCCCTGTAGTGCAGAAATGAAATTTGTTTGTTTACTGTGTCTTTGCTTTAAAAATATGTTTAATCTCTGCTCTATTTTTCCCAAAGGGTCTAGGATGGTTTGTCACATTCTTTGTAAAAACAGTTCTCTCCTAGTGTGACATCTCTCCCTTGGTGCCCTGGGGCTGGGGGAGATTGAGTTTGAAGACAGCTGCCTTGTCATGGCTGTGCTTTGACTACTAAAGCATTGCTGTGGCTAGCTTAGTCCTTTGGCTACAAGTAGTGTCAAATGTGGCCCAGTGCTAACTGACACAGCTTCATTGATTTTGACCTTACTCCAGCTGAACTTCTGGCCACTTGATGGGACTCTAATAACTGGGTTGTTTTGCCCTTGATATTTAATTTCTTGTTTGGTGATTGTCATTTCAGGGACACTCCCATGCTACCTTAGTAAAGCACATAATACCTAATCCAGAAACTATCATAATGCTGCATTGTATAAGTGTAGTACTATGATTTTGAGAGTGCTAAAAATTAATATTTTTCTATTCAGTAAGATGTGTAGTTGGGGGATAAACATATGCATGCAGGGCCTGTGCCTAGAACATGTGGAATACCTGCATGGGAAAGCAAAAAGTGGCAATGGGGCATAGAGGTGCTGCTAAGACAACACAGGGAAGTAAATACCAGTATCGTGATACGGCCTGAATGGTTCACAAGACGCCCAGAGCACTGCATGTTTCCCTTAACTCCACAATGCACTTTACATTAATGTGTAATGTTAAGAGATATTAGGACATGCTTTTTGTGTGCTGTAGCAAAGTGGAGAACTCTTCTGAGCTTCCATAGGGCAGACTCAAGTTTCAGAAGTGGCAACATGTCAGGTACTTAATTTGATCAAACTATTTTTGGAAACTTTCCAAACTTCTGAAATTTAGGGATAGAAGTGTGTAGTTCTGGGTGCTGCATGTCCTCTCTGAGGTAAAGTGCATCTTGCTGAAAAAGCTCTTCCATGCCTAGGATAGGTCCTGGTCAGACACAGGACCAAAGAGGAAGTGGAAAACAAATCACAGAAGAGAAAACAGAGAAGATAAGGGGGATCCTGACTTCAGAGGGATGATAATGCAGGAAGTTGCACAGAAGAAGAGCCACAATAAGCTGATACCAGACTAACCACCTCTCCTTAAAAAAAACTTTCCAGTTCATAAAGCTGTTCAAGTAATAAAAAATTATGGCTGAAATTGATCCAGTAAACCTCTGCCTCAGCACTTCTGAATGCTGCATAGAAGTCAGGCCAAACTTCAATCCACCTGATTGATGCTTTGAAATGTGTATAGATATCTCTGGGGAAGGGAAGGAAGAAACAGTATTACCTTTGGGAGAACGCTGTATGTGCAGGCCTCTGTCTGTTAATGCAAGCTGAGAACAAGGTTATATTCTTCTAGGTGGGGTCTGTGTGCTCTGAAGCTCTTTGCAGCCTGTTTGGGTGCTTGCTTGTTATCTTCTAGGCTCCTATATATCAGCTGCAGGAGGTGTGGCAGGAGGAATGGTATCACCACTCAGCAGAGTGAGTCTCTAGTCTTTGCAGTGGCCCTTGAGCTCTTGGGTGACCTTGCAGCCACTGGGGTAGAAGCGATTCACCAGGTGTACAAGCTGGGGATGGCCAGCACATCTTGGCTAGTTTCCTGCTCAGAAGATATTCCTGCCTCTTTGCACTCTGCAGAGTGGAAGTGCAAAGCCTGGGCCCCTGTGGTTGTTCTGGGGAGCACCTGCTGTGATCCCAGTGTCAGGCCCAGCAGTGCTGAGCTGGTCTCCCGGCTGCTCTCATGGGGGAACATGTCGGTTGTGAAGTGGGGTGGATAGGTTGGAAGATGGGAACATGACCTGGAGGAGGGATGCACTGGAGGGGGGAGCAAAAGGAGAGTAAATAATATGTGGCTGTGGAGATAAATAAGGACTTGGCGCCAATGGCAGGAGAGCTGGAAGCAAGCAGGGATGTTTGTAGACAGTACGTTAGGCAAGCAAGACTAGCACAAAGGTGATGACAGTAAATCAGATGGACTAAATTTGACAGCAGAAATGACTATTGGGGATTTTGCTTGTGCTGGGATGTTATTTCACGGAAGTTCTGAAAACTTAACACAAAAATTGAGAGCTCTGAGTTACTTAATACTGAAGTACTGCTAAGAAAAAGTCAGATCTTAGTTCAGGCCCCTGTGGAAGGAGATGTCTGTACAGTGAACGACACAGACTTAAATCCTCCTCAAGTTCCTGATTTGATATGTTTGCATGTGGAGGTATTTCTTATAATCTCCCCAAGTTAATGGCTCCTTTATACTCCAGTCTCTCTGTGTACTGGTTCTGCCTGTGCTGACTTCTGACATAAGTCAAGCATTAGCTAATTGAAGTTGAATTCAGCTTTAATTAGCAATATGGGATTGGCTGAAGTGGGGCTGTGGGTCCTTTGAGTCACAATGGTGCTGTTCAAAGTTATGATATTGCACATACAGAAATTTCTGGATATGCAGAAACCTATAACATGTCCCACCAAGACATGGACTGGATGGTGCTGCAGGCAGCTTGGGTTTGTTGCTGTTGTATCAGAAGGTGGGTTAAATTCAGAGCAGTACTGAGCATCTCCATAGGCCAGAAGAGGTGTTGTATGATATGACCTGGCATACTGCAGAGACCTTGCTCTGGACTCAGTCCTTGCTTGAGAGTGGATGTCTGGTCCCTGCCTTAAGGGACATGAAGCCTTTTTTAAAGCAATCCCATGAAAGTGCCTGTATTTGCTGTTAAGACTCGATTGCTTCATTCTGAGAGCCCCTGGGTACTCAGGGTTAGGCCGTAAATGTCCAATATGTGGCTGCCACAGAGCTCTAGATAATGACATAAAATGGTTTTGTAAACCCCAGCAATGTGTGTCCTTTGGCTTGCAAAGTAGATTTGTCCATGATACTTTGGTGATAAGAAATCACTGGGGAGAAAGGGAGAGGAGAACTACAAATATAAAGCATATATTTTTGCTTCCTGCTTATAGTGTCTCTGGGGCATTTAAAACCATTTTTATATGGTGGTGTGTTATAGGGATTCTTTTTTAACTGCTATTTGTTATGTTGATTATTTTGTATCTCCATAATTTGATACACTGGACTGATTTATTACATATTAAGACTACTTCGAGGCTTTAGCTTAAAAATCATTCTCAGAACTCTTCAATGTTCCTTTACACAACTATTTCATCCTAAACAATAACACAATTATAAATGCATTTTTTTTCTGGTTTTCATTGGTTTTGAATTGAGATTCTGCCGAGCTCAGTTTAAACACTGCATCAGTTATTAACTCAGACATCATTGCAGGGCACTGAGAGAGGAATAGCACTGTCATAATCTACAAATCAGAGCTTTACCTTTGTAGAGCTTTTTTTTTTTTTTTTTTTTTTTTTTTGCACATAACCAGTTAAATACTCTAAATCAAAGGTTGTGGCTTTTTCTTCTTGGAAGTGGATTTTGGACACATCTCTGAATCTGAGAAGTTTTTAGTAAGGAACAGAAGACCCCATCCCTCCTCCCCTACTCAGTAGGAAAGCCAAAAGGCACAGCTCAGATTGGCCAAATTAATTTTTAAATTAGAATACATTCCCATTCAGACCTTAATTTAATTTTACTTGTACTCTATAAGAAAGAGACAGTCAAGTTATCCTGGTCATTTTGGCTGACATGATTCTTGGCTTTGCTTAAATTATTGATTATAGCAAGGGGAGGGACTTTGCAATGAGAACAGTGCTCTCACTAATATAAGCCTTTCACTAAATCAATTTCTACCATTCCTGCAATGCACCTTCAGGAGGTCGGAGGTTTGCAGCCTTAAGAAGAATTTTGTCTTCGAAGAGTGGATCTTTGCTTTACATTTTTTTTAAGCTTTTCATTTTTATGCAGGCAGCTGAAGAGGAAAAATCAGCATAAATATATTTCCAGGGGCTGATCTGCAGGATGAGGGGCTGTTCTGGTTCAAAGTTGAACTTATTAAATCTTGATTTGATTGTCATCTAAAAGCTTGTGGGCTGAAAGTACTGTTTCAAAAGCTTGTCTCCTAAACAGAGTCAGTCAGAAAATACATCAATGTCTTGCAAGCTGGAATGAATTCAGTGGAGAAAGCAGTATATGCACACACTGCTGAAATCCACATATAGCCACCTCTCTTTTTTTTTTTTTTTGCTTTATTAGAAAAAGCAGTCATTTATATGGTCCTCATGTGGTGTTTCCTCTGTTACATTTACTGGCAGTTGAATGGGGGTGGCTTCTCTTCCCTCCCATCCAAAGTACCATTCCTCATTTGACTAATTAAGTGAGTGTCTGTTCAAACACAGCAGTGTATTTTCTTATATTTGAGTTGGAGATGCTACACAGAAGGAGAATATGAAGCTGTTTGGACATGTATATAGCAAACTTAAAGGATGCTGGTAACAGATCAGTACATGTTGAACTATACAAGAGCATCTAGTAACTGTAAGTAACACTTCTATTTTACTTTTTCATAGCACTGGTTGACAATGTCACCTAGGCCTGGATGCTGAATGCAATTATTTTATCTTTTAATAAAAAATCTGCTCAGTGGAAGATCAGCTGGTTTCTGATAGTTTAGGTTGCAGCAGTGTCTTCCTGAATGCTCATTATTTCAGTAGTGAATTGACAAGTGATGTTTTATATTTGTGATCCACAGAGCTTGAAGATCTTTACATAAATTTAAAATACATTATAAATCAGACTTCTGATTTCCCCTTTACTTGTGACAAATTCTTCCCCTGTATTTTTCTTGTAGTCAAAGGGTAGAAAAAATATCTCTCAACAGTGTAAGGGGACAAGTATGAATAGAGAATAATATTCAGTCCCAGTGTAATAGTGGTACCCCCAAAGTTCAAGGTAAAGGAACTTTTGCAATATTGAGTGTGGGTTTAGAGGTTAGAAAGATGAGGCAGTTTATAGCTAGTATTGAATTGGGAGCTGCCAAAAAATGTTGACTAATATTTGAATATGTTTTTTGCCCTTCTTGACCGTTCTAAATAAATCAATTTGTTGAGATAGAAAAAGGGTGTCTTATTAGAAAGTTGAGTCACACACAACCTTTACACAACTTTTTCTCTTCATTTTAGGGGAACTATAATTAAACAGCACAATGATATTTGCTCCTTACAGAAACAAACTAATAATAAGAAACAGTTTGGTTTGGCTTTTGTAAAATTATTTGTAATTTATTTCACTTTTTCTTTTGTGGGTAAGCTAGCATTGTTTGTCACACTCCAGCTCTAGCAGAATTTCAAGATAACATTTGGTGTTAAACTCAAATTACCTTATTTTTCTTTTGTGCTTAACTAAAACAAAATAATGAGTCTCCCTTTTTTGCCCATGGAAGCTGTCAGCAGATCAACTAAGGAACTTTGTAGTCTCCTGGCTACATTAATTTCCTTTGGTTAATTGTGCTAAAACATAACCACTGCTTTTTTGTAACAAAGATATCTGAAAAGTAGGAAGATGACGTCAGAACAACAGGGATTTCAGGGCTAAGCTTCCACTGGCATGGAAGAGGAAGTTTATTTCATTTTTCTTACAGGATTGTTTTTTTCCCACTAAAATGGTAAAATTGTAAAATTGTTTTGCCTCTGTATTCAGGGTAAGTATAGGAAATAAGACTTTTATGCAACATCAATATTAATGTCTGATCATTAACAGAAGATTTGTTTTCTATAGTTTTCTTGATTTCATGTCACAGATGAATTCTCTCTTTCAGAACTATACTCCAGATTTCTGTACTTTGAATATACCAAGCTCCTGTTACCTAAGATTTTCTAATCCTTCAATTACTTCACAGGGAAAATGCAGCACCTTAAAAGAAGCTGCTTTAAGAACAGGGTGACAGTGGAAGTTTCCCCATTCTTTGTTCCTCCCAGTGGCTCCTGTCCACATCCACTTTAAGTTTCAAAAAACTGGTCCAGAAAATAGTGGGGCATGATCCAGTGTACTCAACACTTCCCAGAGGAAATCACCGTTTATGGTGGATAGGTCTCTCTGACTTGAGGGAGGCTATTGTTAACCTGGGACGAGCTTTAGCTGTTCCAAGATAAAACCAATTGAGTAGTGACTCTACTTAGTTGTGGTTTTCCACAATGATGCAGGAGGGTAATTTTCTCTCTGCCAGAAGTAAGTGGAGATGTTATCTAGGTGTTCAACTAATGTTTGAGGTTCACTGGTTCCAAATTTTGTTAATCTCAGTGCAATAACTGTCAAACAGTATTTAAACAAAAACACAGGCAAAATGTACTGATTTAAAAGTTGCACTCCCTGCAGACCACACTTTAAAAATACTATGAAAGTAATTATTGGTTGTATTTTAAGTATTCAAGTGTACAACTGAAGCTTTATTGTAGATGGAGGAATACATCTAGTATTTACACAGTAGACCTCTTTTGTTTTCCTCTGCAAACCACTCCATCTGCAGACAGGTCAAATGGACAGATCAAGCATTGGAAGTAGAAGGGAGGGAAGGGAATTTTCACATGTTGCTTCTTTTTTAGTGATACATTTAATTTGACATCCTCATTTTCATTGCACAGGAATACTTATAGATAGAATGCATTTATAAAGGCTAAAGTACAGATGAATAACTTCTTCAATATATGCCAGTAAACCCTGGAAAAGGGTTAAAAACAGAAGGAAAGCTAACATAAATTCTTCTTGGAACTAATACACCTTGTCCCCAAATGGGAGTTTAAAAACAATGTGTACTGAAAAGCGAGAATAAATTTCAGGTTATTTTTTATCTTCTTAGGGATACCGCTTTCATTTTAATTTTGTTTTTTCAGCTTTTACCTTTTTTTTGAGAGGGAATTATGGGAAATTTGGTGAGTTGTAATGAGAGGCTTTTTGAATATTTGCTGATTTGGATGTTTTTTTAAGTGGACAAGCTGCAGTTTTCCCATTGATTCCAGGAGACGGGGAGACAAAAAGTTCCAGATATTACAAGACACAAAGTCATAAAAATTTCTGTCAAAAATGCTGAAAACAAGTGTGAGTTCACAAGAGTAGTGTGTCATTTCTTCAGTGTTTTAAAAGTAAACTTTTGAAAGGAATGAACCTTGCAGCTTGAATCCTGCAGTAATGAACAAATCAAATACCTCATCTGGTAAAACACTAAAGCTCTTTTAGTGGGATGTGGTTTTATGACTTGCTGAGGGGTCAGGTGGTGGTCAAAGTTTAAAAGAGAGAGAAAGCTGTTTTCTCCTTCTGGTAACATTACTGTAAAAGGGTCAGTGTAAAGGCCACCAGATTCGATTATTCTGACTTTTGGTTTATTGTTTTACAGATGCTATGTCAGGATTGTGTGTTTGCCTGGCCACAGTTTTATCTGGGATAATTCTATTTTCAGGAGGCAGAATTCACTGAGAATTTGTTACCAGTGCGTAAGCTGAATTTCTGGCTAGCATCTTGCTTACAGTATGTTGCTGTCATCTCTTCTTTCTACTTCTGAAATTTTCTGGAATGCAAATAATATCAGGACAGCGAGACTGTAAACACTTTTTGACATAAGAGCTTTTTTGAACTGTAGTAATTGTTGTGTGTAAAAGCATGTAGTGTAAGCAGTGCTAATTACCTCTCCACAGCAGTTGTCCCTGCGCTACTCACCAGACAGATCTGCTGTTAGTTAACTGCTCCTCAGTAGTTCAACTATGTTCCCCTTTCCCTATTCATACAGATATTTAAGACCAGCTTTTCTATTTGTCTATAAATAAATTTATATTTGTTAAATGGTGATGCATAATTGCTATAAAACTAGTAAAATCTTCCTTTTGGTATATTATGGTAATATAAATTGGAAGGGGACAAGTGCGAAAAGATAATAATATTCAGTCCCATAACTCCTGCATTTCTATTGTCATATGTGATTATTCTGTATCTTAGGGTAGGAAGGTGTGTACCTTTGTACTTATGAAAATTAAGTTATTGCGTATTTTCCTTCTAGGAATGTATATCTATATTTATATATAAATACCTCAGAGGAAGCTTGGAAATAATGGTTTGAGAATTCTTATATCAGATGGGGCTTTTTAATCTGATCCAGTATGACTCCTGTGGTAACTTTTATCAAAGTCCTTCAATAATGTTGTTAATTCCACTATTTCCAATGTAAACTAATATAGTAAATGGAAGGCAGAGCTTTCACAAGAGTTAGTGTTTACAGCTCCATGTTGTACATAACCAAATGGCCCTACATAACAGACCTTAAGCTCATGGAGCTCTGTATGGGTTGCTTCTCCGACAGGGGTCCCTAGCAGTTCGCTAAAAACAAAAACAGGGTTAGCATAAAGTGGTCCTCCCCTCTATTATATATTTTTCACTTTCAGTCACTGATAGTTTTAGGACTTTCAGACTTGTTATGTCATCCATGTTATCTTCTTTAATTGCCCTTGATAGACTTTTCTAACATGAATTTGTTTAATAATTTTTTTCTTATTTGTATTTCTGGCATACACAACATCCTGTGACCATGAGCTCCATAATCAGATTATCTATTATATGAAAAAGTATTTCCTTTTGTTGTAAAATTGCTCTCCAATAATTTCATTAGATGCCTCTTTCTTTTCTGTTTGAGGAAGCAGTAAATACCAGTGAATGATGATTTCCTCTCCATCCTTGCCTTCTTCCCACCATTCATGATTTTACAGATTTCTCTGACATCCTCCCCTCCTCCCTGTCATTTATTCTCCAAGCTGGAGAGCCCTACTTTACTCAATGTCTCTTCCTGCAGAGAGATTTTAACCTGTCTTTCTTTTCTAATTCTGCTGCATCCATTTTTATAGTAGGGTACATGAAGTGTATGCACTAGTCCTGTGATAGTTCAATCCTACATTAAAACTATATACTTGAAGACTTTTATCTTGATCTTGGTTCATAAAGTGTAATTTTTTCAACTGCCAGTGAGTACTAAAATGCTGCCTTCAAAAAACTTTGTGACCTTGATCCTTCCAGAGTGGCAAAAGTTAATTAACTGCCTGCTGTTGTATATGAGGATTTGATGTAGCAGAAAAGTAACATTAAAGGAACTTGTAAGAAATTGATAAAAAAGAGGAGGTGGGTGTCTTTGTCCATTGAAGAAAATGAAAAGGTGAAGGTTGTGCATTGAAAAACTGCTCTTGAAACTGTGTGGATCCTAATCCTGTAGGATCTATCTGCAGTCTTTTGTTTTTGCTCAGTGACAAAGGTGAATAGAAATCCAGAAAGGGCACTCTTCTCATCCTACATAACTGGTTTTCCAGTTTCCCAAAACCACCTGCAGTCCTCTGGCATGTCCACAAATTATAAGGTTTCCACCAAAGTCTACTGTTTTCAGCTGGGGGAAAGGATCATTCTGTTGCTCGTGCATCTCTTGTTTCACTGTTTGTGATAACATGTGATGACAATCAGCTGTTTGTGATTACAAACATCTTCGAGATTTTTTAACACCAGAAGGTCTTCCCCACAGTGCTTACAGAGCTCAGTGGCTTATGATTTGTCATACACTGGAAATTTTGTCTATTGTTTTCCTGTGCTTTGGCATATTTTTATTCTTAACAAGCAGATGTTTGTGTTTAAGGGTATTCTATCTCAGGGTTCACAGTAAAAAAACTCAAGTTGTTGTCTGGGCATATGCACCTTTAAGGGAAATTTTTCCTTGTTTTCAAAGCATCCATTTTGCTAATGGGCTTTGAATTGAATGTGGGACTAATTGCAAGTGAAACTGTTGTGGTTCTGTGGAATTTTAAAATTAATCCATTCATTTTTCTTTTTCAAATGCTGTCTGGCATAGGACTCTAGTTGCTGTGTGTTGGGTTTGTTCCTGGCTACTGTTTGCTAACTTAGACTTCCCGGGTGATTTAGGCCACAGTTATTTTTTCTGAATTTTCTTCTAAATTCTTGCTAGTGCTTATATCAGAGATACCATTTGTATCTCCTTAAATGCAGATTTTTAAGTCCAGCTTCAATTACATATATGAATCCACTCTTTGAAAATTACAGAATTTTAGTGCTTGAGTGCCATGAAATAGATATGAGAATTAAAATACTGGTATTTCTAATGCTAGATGGATGCTTTCAAAGATGATTAGCATCTTTGAGATTTCTTAATATCAGAAGGTATTTGGACAGTATGACTAAGGATTTAATAGAAAATTGATATACCAATGTAGTGATGTGAAATGTTTGAAAAAAACTGCAGGGATAAGACCACCCCGGTGTGCTGTCAGCATGCTTCCCTCTCCTGTGGCAGGTGAAACACAGCCAGCTCCTCTGGAGCTTCCATCTGCTGTCAGAAGCCCCCATTCATAAAGCCTTCCTGCTGTAGATGCTGTACATTGCACTTCATGTATGGCTCTATGCATTGTGCAGGGAATGACTTAGTTCAGCTGCAGCAAAATTACTTTTGAAAAGGTTAAAGTTGTTTGGTTGTTGGCTTTCTTTTTTATAAGAAGTCTCAAAGTTTGAAGGCTGGGAGGTGAAGCTTGAGTTCACCATCTTACAAGCCCTCAGCATGGGCTGGAGCTGCCCAAGGTGCCCAAGCTTCCCCCTCAGTGTCTCACTGCAGGCAGACCATGGGGCCAAGCGCTGCTTCCTAGGCTTGTGCAAAACTTCATGCTTATGCGTCTCTAAGTGGATATTCACCATAATAAATTTTCCCATCCCTTCAGTACTGCAGCAACAAGAAATTAATTTGCAGATGGGGAAATACTAGGTCTTTAGCTTCTATATTGGAAAAAAACAGGAGCCTTCTGTTTTCTCTCTAATGCACATTTCATTACAGCTTTAAAGTGGCAAACAAATCCATTGTTTAGATTACTAAAAGTCACATTCCAGCTTTTACTGAGAGTACTAAATTGACCAAGTTTTGGCATACTAGAAAGAGCAGTCCATACTGCAGGATGGAGGGGATTCTGATGTGTGGTCACACTGGAGCACAGTGCCCGATCTCTGTGCACTGAGTGTGTTTGTCTGGTGCTTGGGTGCAGGGAGCCTGCACAGACCTGGAGTCTGGCATGACTCCAGGGAGTTATTTAATGCATCTCAGACCTCTCCTCCTACACCTCCCCGACTTTGTTTAAAACAGGGCTTGCACTCTCCTGCCTCACAAGGATGGTGTGAAGATAAAGCAGTCATTTTCATGGCATCCTAGAGCCTCTGCTACATGTGTGAACTGAAGGATGAGCAGAACTTGTATATGGAAGGGGAAATGACTATTCTTGCAAAGCTTGCTTTTTTTTTTTTTGTGAACTAAAACATTTAATTTCAGACAGTAGCTCCATTATAATTCATTTTAATGTTCTGTTTTCACCAAATCATTAAATCCAGAAAAAGGTTTTTCTATTGTATTTGCACAGTGCTCTAAATTAAGCTGTCGAAGAAAAGCAGATTTTAGTCAAGCCACCAGCTGAATTGTATGTCTGTGCCATTGAGCAACTTCACTTGCTTTTAATTAGCCAGTCATATGCACAAAAACACTAATGAGCATGTCCCTAAAATTTCAGAGTATATCAATATGTTTATGCAGGACATTCTCCAGAGAAGTGGAGTCCTTTTTCTCCATTGACTCCTGAAGTCAGTAGGCCTCATTATATTGCAGATAAAGAAAGTTACCTTTGCCCAGTACCTGACTTTTAATGCAGATATTTTTTATGTGGTTGCTTTTCTAAAATGGAGGGAAAAAATGGTGGTGACTGCTTGTCAGATTCTTTCTCCCTTTCTCTGTTTTACTATTTGTGTCATTCAGATTAAAGAGGCACTTACTGACTTCACTAATACTTGATTTAAACTATTGAGGATACAATAGAAATAGAATAGAGAGGATAGAAAGCTATTCCTCAGTTCAAACAAATGGGATTAAATGGTGGAGTCCAACTTTGTACCATTCTTTAGTACCATTTAGTCCAAATTTGTACCATTCTTTAGTACCAGGGATTAATGGCGAGTGTATTGGAGGGATTAAGATCTTTTCCTCTGTCATTCATGGCTTGTATCAAGGTAAGAAGCACCAGCTACTAGCAGAAACTGTAAAGGAGATGGGAACCACTTGTGCCTACAGCCAGTCCCAGTAAAATGGAGAGTTACAGGCTGAGAGATACTGAAATCTATTCGAAGCTTGCAAGACAACAGTGTTAGTTGTAAATAAAGCACTATGGTGCAGGAGTTCCTTTGTGGAGAGTGAAGCTGTTGAGGTGACCCTCCTGCCATATGCCAGATATTTGCACTCCATCCCCTCCTGCTCTGCAGGCATCCTGTGTCCTGAAATCAGAAGGACATCTGTGTTTAGCTTGAATACCTTTTGTGTCAGTATTATAGACCGAACCTTTCTGTTTTGTGTGAAAATTCCTGACTATATTTGTGCATTACTCAAAGTGATTGGTTTGTTCTGTAGTTTGATACTAACATACCAATTCACTTTGAGGAGAATCAGACTCTTTATTTTAAGAGAAATAAACAAATCCAGAGCTGCTATCAATGTGATTTTCCCTGTTTTTCTACCAAATGCTTGGCTGCAGCTGTTGTGACAGATGAATTTTGTGAAGGGAAGGGGGCTGGACTCCATGCATGTGCACACTGCTCTCCCTTGGTGTGCTGTGCAGTGTGCCTGCAGGTTGGTGTGACAGTGTGTGCACAGGCTTCACTCTGTCAGTCTAGCAGTCCCTTGGGTGGGGTGGTCATTTAATTCTTCCTCTTTAGATCAAACAAAACCCTGCTTCTAAAACAAGATGTAGTAGTTCAATATGTTAGGATCCCAGAACATGAGATCATATGCTGCAGTTCTGCTCTCTGTGGTGAAAGGCATGGGAAGAAGAGATACTATGCAAAAAAAAAATTAAAATCAGAAAAGCAGATGCAGATTGCTGCTGGACTGGTTTAGCCCTGAAAGCTAACTTGCAATACCATTTTAGTAATTCGCTAATAATGATAATGAAAATGCTCTTAAAGAGCTCTTGATGAACTATTTGCTGTTCAGAGTCCTTTGAGGGGAGGAGACCCTTTGGGTCCAATTGCACAATGTGTGATCACAGTGGGTTTAGACCAATTTAGAGGTATACAGTCTGCTGTGTTTTGGACTACTCTTTACATAAAAGCTTTTGCCATCTAGCGGAAGGAATAGAGAACTAGTATTTCAAATAAGACAGAAACTCACTTACACTGGTTGTATTCTTTACTGTGAGGGTGAGAGCACTGGAACAGGCTGCCCAGAGAGGTTGTGGAGTCTGCTTCTCTGGATATTCTAAAGCCACCTGGATGCAATCCTGTGTAACCTGCCCTAGGTGTACCTGCTTTAGCAGAAGTCTCTTCCAACCCCAACCATTCTGTTATTCTCTGATATCCAAAAGGTATTTATAAGCAGTAGATCACTAGCTAGAACAGTAGCAAATTATTCTGACCACTTTGAAAATTAGTTGGTAGATATCTTTTAAGATACTGGTGCACTTTGTTCAGACACTGTCTCATTTAAGCACCAAGTTGGTGGAAAGGGCATTCATTTATATGCTGCCCTCACTTCTTTGAGGCTCTCATTCCATCCCAGATTGTACCTACTTATTTTTTCCTGGGTCTTAGGTCAGCCAGTATGCTTTGTATTCTGTGGTGGCTTGTTTCCTCCCACCAGTGAGATGGGGAAGAGAACTGGAAGAGCAAAAGCGAGAAGAAGTTATGGCTCACAGTAAAGAAAGCTTAGTAAGTGAAGAAAGAAGTAATCATATATAAAAAGTGATGCAAACACTAGAACTAGCAAGCCAAGGCCTAGCCTATCTGCTTGAGGCTGAGAACAGAGACAATCTTGGGCCTATGCAAGCACTGCTCAGCAATAACTAAACCCACTGGTGTGTTTCCAGCACTTGTTTTGGTTACAAATCTAATGTGCAGTACCTTACAGGCTGCTAAGAAAAAAAAAAATAGACCAATTCCAACCAGACCCAGTAGATCTTCCTAGTTGCCTGGCTCTCCTAATATCTATCAGCACCCTAATCAAGAGATTGATCTCTTGTCACACAGTAATGTTTGTGGAAGAGCTGTAGGATGTGTCTCCAGTACAGCACTTTTCAGGTAGCAATTCATCATTTTTTGCTCAAGCTGACATGATCCTTCCTACATGTCTATAATTTCATGTTTTCACTGGTGCTTCACCTGACTAAACAGCCACCCTCCCTCCAGCAGGGACAGAGGCTGACTTCTTCCTGGTCCATCTGTTGCCACACAGCTCCCTCGACACAGCAGTTCAGGTCACTTCCAAGTCTTTATTCCTTACTTCACCAGAATCTGCTTGTTTTGTTGATAGACGTTTTTGGTTGGTGAACACCTGGTCCCCTTGCGTTTACCTATTTTTTGCCCATTTTCCTGGAAGGAACATATAGACCTTTCCTCACAGTCTTACTGCAGTACTTTTTTGTGCTGCTGCTGCTGTTTGTTTTAACTCCTGTAAACACAAGCTGTGGTGCTGGCTTTTCACGGCTTCACCTCTGCACCTCAGACTGTACAGCCCTGAGCAGACAACTTGGAGAGCCCCAGAATTCTCCCACTTGAGCAGGACAGCTAGTATCATCCATTGCCCTGGATTGCCCATCACCATCCATGGTTGCCATCAACAGTTCTTCAGAGCCCCTCTGCTGAACACTTGCCCTTGTTTTATTTAGCAACTGTGCTAGTATTGTAGTCCTTGTATCAGCAGCTTGGGCTTTGGTCATTGAAAGAGAAAATAAGCCAAGACAGCAAAACAAGTTTACTTGTGGTCTCTGGATTTTTTTCCTGAATCTTGATAAATCTGCTTTCCTCTCCTTTCCTTTAGATTAGTCATCTCTGCTTGAATGCTTCTTCTGCTTGTAGTAACTCATTTATACAGCCAGACAAAGAGTGCATATCATGAAAAAGAAAAATAGTACAGGCAATTCATCCCAAACTTCCTCAGGATTTTTATAAAGTCAATCTTTTCTGATTATGGCTGATTTTACAGTTGATCGAAACAGAAAATCATTTTGGCACAGATAGAGTTTGGTTCTGTGTATGCCTGTAAATCCCACATTTCAGCATGTTTTCCTGGAAATTGTTAGAGAATCTTCCTCTCCCCAAGTGTATGTGACTGGTTCAGCAATTCGGCAAGGAGGATGACAGGGTTGCCATAACAACCAGTTACATGCTGTGAGCAAAGATGGTGACAAATGACCAGCTTCTGGCTGGTTATCACTCCTTGTTGAGTAACGTCCCCCAAATTAGACAAACATGTCTGATTTATGATTATTTGACCTGTTGACTTGTATTTTTTCTGCATATGTTGCTGAGACAGCATTCATTCTTCTTGCAGTGATTCTTAGGTGAGGCTGGTCACTGGCCATCATTGGTGTGAACCATGTGAGTAGGTGAAGCTGTTGATTTTGCTGCAGTGCATAAAAAGTGAGAAGTTATCTTTGGAGACTTCTTTTAATGAAAACCAAATAATTTAAACTTGCACATTGAGCCCGCTGCAGGAAATAGATGGGATAAAAATGTGCATGACCTGTGTTCTTTCTGTTGTGCTATTGAATGGAGAATGCTCCTTGAATTATGCTTGCCTGCAGTTGTTAATACAGAGCCTTCCTCTTCCTTCAGTGCCTGACTTGATCATCAGTGTGTGTATGGGGTGGGGGAAATATGCTTCTCTTAGGATGAAATCCAGGATCTGCTGAAGTCATTGGCATCTCTTCAAAAAGGCTAAGTTTCTGTGGCCTTCTTTTCCTTTAGTTTTGCTTTTATTTAGATGCAGAAGGCTGAAGTAAAACATTTTCATTTCAAGATTTTGGAACTTCAGGAAAGAGAACAATACTTTCTCCCACTTCTTTCCTTTCATTAAAACCCTTTTAGCCTCCTGTCTTCCCAGTTCCTTTTTGTGTTTCCCCTTGGTTGCCCAGAGGCACAGCATCTGTAATACACGTGATATAATGGGCCAGCTCTTCATCATGATTCTGCCCAGCTATGAAGACAGACATCAGATATGAAGCTAGTGATTGGTAGCCTAACACTAGGACAACATGTTGGATACTATTGCTGGCCCATTCTCTGCAATATTTGACATAGGAAGCTTTTGATGCAGATCTCTTACTACAAACAAGGTGCTTTTCAGTTTGAATTCTTCATTTATATTGTCCATCCACTGCTGGAAAGTGAGCAATGGGAGGGCCAGAGATTTAGAAGTGACTTTACAGACTTATTGTTGGCCAGATTGGTTTTTTTTACATTTGGAAAACACTGAATGTTTCTATTTGCACCAACATGCTTCCAGCCTGGACAATGAATACTCCTTTTCAGTTAATTTTTTTCTGTGGAAGTATACATTTGTGATGGTGATAGGCAATCAGTCTGGATCAAATCCGGTGTTGGGATGGTGTCCCTTTGCTTCAGAGGGTCTTAACAGAAGAAAAATTGTTACAAAATCATCATAAAAATTGAGGTAGCTAAGCTAGAAATATAAAACAAAAAAGAGATATCTCATCTTTATCTCTGTACAGTGTGGGTATTTTATTACTTAACCTATTTAGATAGTGTAGATCAAGTGGTTGCCAGTATTGTTGAGCCTTGCAGACAAGCAGTCTCACTTGGGCATTCTGCTCCCACGCAGTGAAATAAGCCCTCTTTAAGATAGAAAGACTGACTGAAAGTCTAGTGCTTCCACTAACTCCAGCAGAGCTGTATTTGCATTAGCCAGAGGCTGTGCACTCACATTTGCTGCAATGCTTCCAAGGAGACAAAATGAGATCCCTCTGTTGAAACTAATCCCTGGAAACACAAAGCATGTGTCCTTTCAATGATGCAATGATATCGCTCAAATTTCCCTGAATATATTTTCTGTCTTAGTATGACTCTACTTTGCTGCTGTCTTCCAATTTTCAAAAAAAATGTGGTTTTAGCATGTGAAATAACAGTTAAAATTGTCCTGTGGCATAGGAGCTATTACTGTACTGCACATCCCAGGAACAGAACTCCCAGCACTCTGATAACTCTGCACAGCATTTTTACAGTCCCTATTTTGAAGTCATGGATGCTGCCAAACTCAAGCCCTTTGGGACTACATTTCCTCTTACTCAAGAGTACTCTTTTTGTCCATAAATTAGTGCCCTAGCCATGCTGATTGGTGGGATTTGTTTTCACCTGAAGAAGAGATGCATGTGCAAAATACAAGCCTATTTTTCCAGATCAATACAAAATTTATTGTGTTAGACATGTTGCCTTACTTAAGAGTATTTTCTTCAGGAAGGAAGTTCGCTTGGCCTTCAATAAACCAGGTTCCCTCATGCACGTCCTAAGTAGAGAGGCACTGACTCTGTCCCCACACCTTGCTTATCATCACCACCAAGTTCTCTTGGTGGAGATAACACCTAGCTGCTGTGCAACAAAAATTGCATTTTGAAATGTCATGCCATTGAATGGGGTCATTCAAATTCAGAGGAAAATTATTTTACTACCTGTAATTCCACATTCAAGCAGAGTAAAGCCACTGATGTCCTGATATCCTGTAGTAGGTCTCTGATGCCTCAAGCACATTCGTCTGTCTTGTTAAATTTTCTGTGTTGATGCTTACTTTGTTGTCTTTCTTTGTGCTGGTATCTTGTGTGATGCTGCATTACCTTTGACCTGCACACTGAGTGCCTTCATCTGTTAGAACAGCCAGTGCACTAGGGAGGCTTTCCAGATCATGTTAGTAGGAAACCACAGCCTGTGAAAAGGTTATCCCAACAGTCTGCCATTCTGCAGCAGGGGCTGGCACACACATATGTTTTGGGGGTTTTTCTCAAGCAGGTTTGCATAGCAAACATGAGGCCCAGTGTTTCAGGATGAACACATGCCCTCTGGTGCTGTCCTGTTCAGCCATGGTTATCAGATGGTCTGAGGCCAGTCTCTTTGCATGAGGAGCACCTGCACACAGACATAAATCAGTCATTTGCTGTGGAAAATGCTGCTTTTTTGGAATTCCTGAGCTATGTTAAATGAAAACTAATCTAATTTCTGTTATTTCTCAGCATATGAAAACATATTTTGGTGTATTTATTTTTTCTAATGGATAAATTTTCAAAATAAATTAGTATTAGCTAGGTGGTATTTTCTTATCCCAGATATTCTACTTTATTTCCTTCCAGCTGTTTGTTCACATACAAGATAATTTCTTGTCTTGTAACTAATTGTTGCAGATATGTTCTTTGTTTAAGTCTCTAGGTTAAAAATTTTATTTCTGCTGTGAGTTTTTCTGGTTTTACTTCAAAGTAATTCCGTTTCTGGTACTGCATGTCATTGCAACAGTAAATAACAGTATGTTGGTCCCTCTGTGCCTTTCGTTGATTAGTTTGAAATTAGCAGTTTAATGCATCCATAGCTTAACACTTTGCTGACTGTGTGTTTGATAGCTGTGTATACATATGTATGCATAGAAAGGATAGAAGCTGTGCCTAAACTTCAAACTTAAAGTGGACTTGCAGATGTTGCACACATACTTCACTGTGATGTTTAGATATTTGATCACATTACTTCTTGCATGATGTAGCCCAAATTGTGGAAAGTGTTTTGCATTTATTTGCCTTTTATGTGGTTGAGAAGAGTGCAGTCAATTTATTCAGCTGGAAAACAAAAGTGGGCAAGGTTGAAGATGAATAGGCTTTAAAACATATAAGACCTTGGAGTCAGGAACTATGTGCTGGAATGCCATAGAGGCTACAACAGGAGACATTTAAAAGCAAATGTTTAAAATACTTGTGAACTTCTGGAACTGATTATGGTAATGTTGCTGATTTCAGATTTGGGCCATAGGTGATGCTTTTTATTACATTTGAGTGTAATGATATCATCTAGCATTTCTTCTGCAGAACTTGCTTAGATTAGTCCTCAAATGGTAAATTAGTAATTTAAGAACTTTTAAAGTCATATGGGGAAGAAATAGTCTGGTTTGTACCTTGGAGTGTAGGAGTTATTTCAAGTTATCATGACATTTGTGTATCTGTTTATGTGTATGTGTGTAAATTTGGGTAGCAGAAATGAGAGAGATTCAGAAAAAAAGCAACCACAATAAAACACCTAGTAGAAAGCTTGAAGGATAGACTAAAAATAAACTTTTAATTCCAAAAAGGGATTAAGAGCAGCAGTATAACAAGAGGTTATTAATCTGTCATGTTACATTGAGTCTCTATAATTTGATATGTTTTTCTGTTGTTCATTTGCACAGGAACTGTAAAACAGCAGTACCAGATATGCAGACCCATGGAAGAACTGTTTGTGTCTTTGTGTGATTTTTTTTTTTTCCTGTTCTCATCAGATATATGGAGTGATCATTCATTTCAGACAGACCCAGACTTACCACCTGGTTGGAAAAAAATAAATGACATTGCTGGGATCTACTACTGGCACATACCGACAGGAACAACTCAATGGCAGCGTCCTGTGTCCATCCCAACAGATCTCCATGGCTCACGAAAAGGATCTCTTGGTTCCATTACTCCATCTCCTACTCCAGAAACTGAGGTAACCTGCTGTGTCTTCTTGTGGGCTACATACTGTAAGGAAACTTGAAATAACTTTTTGAACTTGCATGTTTAGCTGATAGCTAAGCTGGTCTGATAATGTCCCAAAATGTAGCTACTTGTTGAAAATACCTCGTAAGTATCTATTTTCTATATTCATTTTATAATGGGGGTGCCTGATTAAACACCCTAAACTTTGGATGTGTAGGATGAAATCAGACATGTCTCTGATAAATTAGACAGGCAGACTCTGATGAGTGTGAAACTTTGGCAGTTCTGAAGCATTGCTGCTTTATATGCATACAGGATACATACAATTTTTGTGCATGATAGAAGATTTTTGGCTGGACTTTTGTTTGCATATTCTTTTTGGCTCATGTGGTAGGAGTATCACAAAAGATGTATGAGTCTTCATTTGAGACACTAGTTCCTTTACAGGGCAGTTTCTGTTGAATAAACATGTAGTGTTCTCAGGTGTAAGTCTCTGTGCATCCTGCCAGTACCAAATACCTATCAGGCTTTCACTAAAAACAGAGAGATGCATTCTGTCCTCCACATGTGCTGAAAGAGTAGTACCTGGTACTGCCTTTTAAAATAATGCTTTCAGACACAATGCAAGGGTTTGCTTGGTGTCATGCAAGTAGAAAAGTAAAATCAATTCTCATAAAGAAGAGTATGCTTCAAAAAAATGCAATCACTTTGTTTTAGTATGCTGGGAAGACTTCTATGGAATTAAATACTAATATTAGATAATGTTGGTTTTGTATGATTTTTATACTGAATTTTCAGAAAAATGTCCACAGCTCTGTCAAGGGAAGTCTTTGTACTGGCCCTGAGTTTTGGATCAGGCAATCCCTAGGGGCTTGATTTTTTGGTTTTTAATTCATTTTGAGAGATAATTTTTTGATTTTGTTTATATATGCATTAAACTAACTTACATGAAAATTAAGAGGAGTTAAGGACATTCAAATATGTATTACCATCTTGATGCTAAAATCTTAATCCTGTGTAGGCTTAAATACCTACAATCTTGTTAATTATTTTAGAAAGGTTGTTCCCACATGTTTATAAATGCTACTCATAAGGTCTGCAAACTTGACCGCAACATTTCAGTTATGGTTTACATCTGTCAAGATCTCATACTGTGCACCAGGCATGCTGGAAATAATTTCTGAAAGGATTCATGGAGAAAGAACTGTAACTGTTACAATTCTAGTAGAAAACAAGAAAAAATTCAGAAATGCTGAATGTAAAGGGCTGCACAAGCTTCTAGTATAAATTCCTCTAATGTACATGTGAAGGATATAATATGTTTCTAACTCTAGAATGTAGATAATGGGACCTTAATCAGTAAATTATAGATGGTTTTCACAAAAACCCAGAAATCAATAAACTGCAGAGTAAAAAACTGTATTTTCATTTGAAATATTTTTCTACGTCTGTTTAAAGTGTCTTTACAATTAAAATTTCAGACCTGCTGGTAATGCATTACATTTATTTTTAACTTTTCATGATTGTTTGCTTTAAATGAAATATAGTTTGTGATTATGAATAATAATCATTAATTCGCAACAGCATCATGAGAGTACAAAATGTATGAATTATAATAACATAGATTTTAATCCAGTATAGATGTATTAAGTAAGATATACACATATGTGAGTATATAGTAGGCTCACCTATGTTTTGATATGGCAGTTCTAATTCAGCAAGGAGTTTATTCCAGCAAAGACTTATGCACAGACAGTTCTATGGCAGCACCAAGATCATGTACTGTGCTGTAAAAGGTGATATAGAAATAAGCACATCTGCAAAATTCATATTAGTATGATATCATGTAGTTATTTTAATTGTAGATATAGGCAAAAGCATTTGCTTTTTGTCAGTTTCTGCATTCATTGATCAGCATCTTAGCATTATTGAAGCAGTACTAGCTTTTTGATTCAGTGATCATTAAAATAAGACTCCAATACAGTACCAGCAGTCTTGGAGTAGTGGAGCTCAAAACAAGAGCATGAACTGGGCTCAGGATTTTGTCCACTTACAAATACTGAAACATTTTTTACAGCCTTTTTACAGAGGCTCAAGGCATGGCTGGAGTTATAGTGGAAACTGTTAGAAGAAGTCTTGCATTTCTTGAAACCACAGATCCCAAGCTTTATTAATAGGAAGTTGAGGAAGAATCCTTTGTGATTCAGCTGGTTCCGCACAGAACCCCACTGCAGAGCAGTAAGAGAGAAATAAGTCACAGAGTGTGTCTGAGATAGGAGTAATGAAATAATTT
Source organism: Taeniopygia guttata (assembly GCF_048771995.1). NCBI lineage: Eukaryota > Metazoa > Chordata > Aves > Passeriformes > Estrildidae > Taeniopygia > Taeniopygia guttata. Next base: position 23,234,283 of record NC_133028.1, on the reverse strand, counting down.
GACAGTGTCAGCTATCATGAATTTTTATGTTTTAGTCTCTCTGCAGTTGGCACATGCCTGCACTGTATCGTCTCCAAGTCACTGGCAGGCAATATTTGTTTCAATTCCTGTTCACTGCACTGATGCATACCCAAGTCCTCCTCCTTTCCCTCCCTGGGAAAGGGTATGCAGGTGTCTGTGATAAGGTCACACTTCACAGAAGACTGGGAATTCAGTCTAGACTAGGGGCTCCCAAATCCCTTCATCCCAGCACTACCACTGACAGCATCACTTGTGGTGAAAATCTTCCACCTCCAAGCTGAACCCAGGTCTGAGCTGTGTACTGCTGGTTCCCTCATTGCTGCTGGAAGCCTGTACTTCAAAATAATTTGTTTTGAGAGGGCTGGTTTAGCTCATTCCCCCATGCTGGATTTGTAGGTTTTAGGTAGATAAAAGAGTATAATCTAGGATTGAGGACTGGCATGGGTAGTATTTGGTATCTGAACCAATTGGCTTCTGTGAGCCCATAAAAATACTTTATCCAAGTCACATTTGTCTGTAAAGCATCTCGTGCCAGTCTTGAAATGAGTTTATTTAGGCTCTTTCTGGTTCTGAGTTTGTCAAACAAACATTTAGAAACACCATTTTTCCCACCTCTCTGAGTAACACCTTTTTACCCTTTGTCTTGTTTCCTACTTTTTTTCCTTCATTTTATTTTGTGTCCCTGTCTCTTAAATAATGTAATATACAGAAGCTTTGCTTCATTTGGTAGAATGTGGCTCACAGCTGAGGGCAGTCAACAAATAACAGATTAATTCAGCCATTTTTATGTTGTAGCTTAATCTGGATATTTAGCATAAAGAAAAAACAGTTATTACTGTTGAACAGAGAATTTTTTAAAAAGTATAGGGAAGAATGATGCTGCTGTGCGTAGAAATGGCAAAATGTTTTAAAAAGGAAAATAATGTGGAAATGTCTTACTTTTACATGAAGTACAAGGCAATTTTTCTTTCACAAGATAATCAATAAATTTAAATCCAGAACAATTATGGGTTAAGCATTATGCAAAAATCCTGCTGATTTAACAAAAATGCTGATAAATGCTAAATATGAAGAACCTGTAACATTCCTTCCCTTCCTCCCCCTCAAAAGCATGAAAATGTGTTTTGGTTTTGCACAGCTGTTTAAATTTGACTTAGTTTTAGATCCCTCTTTTCTCTTGTCTGTTGTCAAATTATTTTGTTTTTGAATCCTTGTCTTTTGCAACATTCTCTTCCAAATTTTAGAAATTTTGCTGCCTCTTTCTCATTTCCTCTACAGAGAAAAATCTGTAGTGCTTAAGTTTCAGTAAGAGCTTTTTTGAGATCATAGGAGAATTTGGTAATGGTGGTTGTGTCTTCTTACAGCCTAACTCATCCCAGGTCTTGAAGACCTCTAGAGGTTCTGTAGGCAACATAACCACTAGCAGCTAATAATGAAAGAGAAGGGGCTTGGGAGGAAAATGTAACAATTCAATTAGTTCAAAGGCACATTAGGAAGGGGTTACTCCTGAGAGTTGTTTCTCACAAAATAATTCCTCTAGTGGGAATACATTGAGAATGCTTCTGGCGTGGGAAGTCCACCCTGCAGATGAATATTTTGGGCCATATTAGTGGGTACCACTTCACCTTGGGGCTGAGCTGGACAGCCCAGCAGAGCTCATCTTAGAACAGGAATTAATTTCACGATTTCTTGAATTGGTGAAGCTATAAAGAGGCGGCTCTGCGTCTCCCAGCAATCAAATCTCCTGACTTTTATTGAGGACTGTGAGAATTCTCCCTTGGTGAAACAGGAGAGAGGCACTCCAGCATCAGCTGTTCTTCTCAAGCTTTACAGAAAAGCCTGAACCTCAGGTTGTGCTGAACTGTGTTAGTGCTAAACTTACTGCTACTTGCTTGATTGTACCACTGAACACCTCTGAAAATCTTTGAGAAACCTGAATGGAAAATAAGAGGGTGGGTGCTTTGTTTGGTTTGGAGTTGTTTTTTAAAAAAGCTGACACACATTTCAAAACTACTTTTTCAGCAAGAAATCTCTGCATTCCTTACTAATCCTTCTTCCATTCTTGCCCTTTTCTTGTTCTTTTCTCTAGAAATATTTGATCTTTACCTTATATGTATCTTACCCTTGTATGTATATTTTTTGTGTTTCAGTATTTCTAGTTCCAGTACTGTTAGGGTCTTTTAACAAAAGTACCAATCAAATGGAAATGTTAATGTTTCCCCTTAATTGCTGTTGATCGAAGGCTGTAGCAGCTGTGGCCAACATTCATATTCAGATTCATTTTGCTTGCTTTTAAGATCATAGTTAAAGAGTAATTTCATTGTCTGTTCCTAATTTATATTAACTTTCCTTGTTTCAATCATTTGTTTTGGTAAGTAACTGTTAAAGGCATGTCTTCTCTTCCCTTCCCTCCGAATGCCATGATATAGTGGAGTAAGTAGTTGAAGTTTGAGGTGATCTGTTCCCTAACCCATCCTGTAAATATCAATGCTAACAACAGTGTCTTGTGTTTTTTTTTTTCTTTTCCTTTTTTGTTTTTTTTTTTCTTTTTTTTTTTTTTTTTTTTATCAATGTGCTTCTTCCTGTGTGAATAATTATGTATCTAGAAACAGCCATGGAGTGATTTTGCTGTACTGAATGGGGGAAAGATTAATAGTGACATTTGGAAGGCAAGTATATTGTCAGATTTTAGAACCTTTACTACTATTACCCTTGTTTTTTGCATGGCAGTGGCTGTTTTCCCCTTTTATTTTTCCATTAATGTCATTCATAACCTAGGCCAAAGTGAATGGGGTACTGCTAGGGATGTCTAGCTCACAAACATGCTGCCTTTTCTATCTTTCCACTTGGAATGGATTCAGTCTAAACTAGCAGGGCAACTGCCATGATGTAAACAAATAAGATGCCTGCACTGAATGAAATGCAGCTTGAGAACTATATATATATATATATATCTGTATATATGCATGCCTCTTTTCAACTTCAGCCAGAAATACTATCGCTTCTTTGCAGGGAGGATTTAATTTCCCTTTGAGATAAGAAGTAACATGATGGTGTACTTAATAGTATTATAATAGTATTCAAACTATACTAATAGCATTGCCTCTATCTCTAGGACCTGCATGCAGCCACTGTGAACCCAGACCCAAGTCTGAAGGAGTTTGAAGGAGCAACATTACGCTATGCCTCTTTGAAGCTCAGGTACAATGACTTCAGAAGTCTCAGTAGAACGACCAGCTCTGTTTTGTGTTGTGCCTTTAATTTTCATATGATTTTAAGACTGATTTTTTTTTGTTTGGTTTTTTTTTAATGTCACAGAAATGGTCCACAATCTGATGATGATGACTCTTGTAGCATCAACAGTGATCCAGAAGCCAAGGTCTGTATGAAGATCCACAATGGTATAACAATTAAAAATCTACCAGTTGTAAGCATAAACTTGCAAGGTGCAAAATGTCTCCTAAGTTTTGAAATTACCCCTCCTCTTGGCACAATGTGGACTGACCATGCAAGACTAATTCCATCAAAGGAATTTGCATATCTAAAGCTTCATTCGGATGGGTCAGGAAAGTGTGAGCTATTTTGAAATAATGTAAACCGGGAAATTGGATTTTAGAGCTCAAGATTCCACTGTCCAACTGTAATAACTGTACTCTTGCACAACCAAGTGAGTGTCTGTCTGAGAGAGGGCTCTGTTTTTTGTTATCTCTAGACAGCTTCTGGGGGCATTCAATGGCAGAATTTGCTCTTTATTTTCAAGTTTGTCCCTTTTTAAAGTATTCTTCATTTTTTATGTGTCTGCTTCAACTTACAGCTACTAGCAAAGAAGTTACCTTTTAGTCATTTTTTGCAAGAGAGAATGCAACCTACTTTGAGAATGCACTTCATAGAGAAAAATTAGACCATTATGTGACAAAGCACCATAATTAAAACAAAGCTTTTACTGTTGCAATCTAAGAGTTTTGAGGAGAAAGAAGCAGCAGAAAGTTTTGTATGCTTGCATATCTATCTCCAGATTTGTCTTGTTGATAGTTTTGCCTTTTGTTTGCATCTATCATTAAGGGTGTATATGAATCTCTATGATTTAAAATACAAGTAATTCAAACGAATATTTTGGCTGTGCCACACAGCTGCAGCAACTGACAGGATCTGAAGCTACTTATTTGCAGGAACAAGTATGTATGTAACAGAGTTAATAATTTTAATAGCATTAATAATATATATTAAGAGAGAAAACAGACTGATCATGGCAATTAATTTTCTTTGTCATCTTGATTATTTGACTTGTGATATTTAATTCAGATGTAAATAGTTGTATTTTGCTTGGCTTGCTGGTAATTTAAAAGCAGCGCTAAATTCTGAGCACAGTAAATGGAGTTGAAGGAGTGAGGAACTTTAGGTTCCAGTCCTGAGAACAACAGAATTGTTCCTTTCATGATACACCTTATGGTATGGAAAGCTTTAAAGGGAGGCAGTATTTTGACATCTCTATGACTTCACCAGGTGATTTGCACTGAATATTTTTTGAGCCATTCCTGCATGAAGGACCGTGGCAGTAGTTTTGTGGACAAATAACTTGTGTCATCACCTCCCTTCCCTCTTCCACTTGCTGTTTACACTTCAGTATTTATGGATCAGGTTCCTCTCTGGTGTCTGTGAAATGGGACAGTGCCAAAAGCTTGTCTTCTTTTGCCTATCACAACTGGTTTTGTTTTTCCAGTTCAGGCAAAACTATGCTGATAATGCTTATAAGGGTAATCAAAACTGAGCACTGAAGCAGTCATAGAAGTGATTGAGAGAAAGAAATAGAGGAAAAAATAGACATGTTTTTGCCTTTTTAAAAATCATTTGAGTCAAAGCATCTTGCCAGATTTCTTCCCAATGCAGATGCTGTGCAGGGGCAGCAGTGACCACAGCAGATACCGTGTGGTCCTGCAGGTCAAGCTCAGCAGTGCTGACATTGATTTGCAGTAGGAGAGGCTGAAGGCAGAGCTGTTCAGTGCATCTGCCTTTGTCCCAAGGACAGGGCAAGTATGGCCCTATGTCACAGGAATGACAAGTGGTCCAGAAACAGCAGGGAAAATCTTTGCCTGTGGAAAATGCTCTGAGATCTTTATTTCTCACATGGATGGAATGGGGTAGGTGGATTCCTTGTTAGTCCATTTTACCCCAAATATGGAGAGACTGAAAGAAGTCTGATAGGATTTGAAACTGATGACTTGAAAAAATCTGATATTTTTAGCCTTTTAGGCTCTCCCCTGCCATATTGTCTGCCTTAACTATCTTTGATTGAAGTATTTGTGGGGCAGCAAGCACAGATAAATACTTTTTCTGCATTTCATCGTAAGAGAAGAAAAGTGGTTTTAACTCATTAAACTCTCTATTGGAAGAATTTGTTAAAATTAACTTTGTTAGAGGTATGTTAGAGATCTTAAACCTATTTAAACCTAATCATGACATTAATGGCCAGTACATTTGTGGAAAAAAACAGCATCTCTATGGCACATTTAATGCTGTATTTCAGCAAAGGGAACCGTGCCACCTTGTGGGAAGCTTTAGTAGTTGTCTTCCCCCAGAAAGTCAGCTTCTGCAAAGATTGAAGCACTGAAAAAATGCCTGCTTTGGGAAAAGCATGTCATATAATTAATGTAATTGTTTTTTAAAAAGTGACTTGTGCAGCAACATATTTAAGTGTTCATAATTGTCAGTAAAGAATAAATATTTCTCTATGTATCATGTGCTTAAGATGCAGTTCATAGTTTCATGTCCATGATGTCTCAGTCAGGTTGAAGACAGAAGGTCATAAAGATGAAGTGGAAAGAGGAGAATAATTACATCCAGCTTCTTGATAGCATCAATTTATTTTGGCAGAAATTTCTTGAAGAGGTGCCTTATTGTGTTTGATGAGGATCCTAATTCTGCATGTGAAACATGCACAGCTAGAAATGAGTTTTGAATTGGTGCTTCCCAGGAGACAGATCGTAACCTTCCTGCTTAATTTATAGAGCAATGTGTGCCTTCCTAATTGAGTTTCAAGGAAGGCAAAAGATGCTTTTAACAATCCCAGACTGTAAATTCTTCTGGGTTGACTTTTTTTTTCATTGTTATAAAATACGATGTCCCTGTGTAAAAACATAGAAAGGTGCTAAATTTTTTCTTATGTCCATATATAGAAATAGAACCTCCTGGGAAGGCTGTCACTGTCCCTAGGAATGGCACAGATTTTCAAATTCCCTATCCACGTTGGTCTGCTCAGCAAAGTTAAGTTTTTTCCAGCCTCACCATTTTACAGCAGTTTTAGCTATATACCATTATCTAAGAATGGGAAGAATATATTTAAATCTGTGCAAGTCCTAGGCATATACTCCAAAAGACAGTTTTCTACTTTAGAAACCAATAAATGCTCTGGATCTCAAAGGAAGAGAATAAGACTGTTTCCAAGAGGGAGGGCATTAGGAGATGTTGATAACAAGTATTTAAATGTAGTGATTCACCTGTAGGTGAATGAAAACACACTTTGAGACATGGAAAGTGAGTTGGTGATGAATTTCTATGGATTGCCTGGCCTTTAGGGTTTAACCAGATGGCCTTTGGCAAGCTGACTTGTGGCTGTTGTGAAAGTGGCCTGTAAATCAAAATAATCTATCTAAGCGCTATCAAAATAGTTTTACAAAATACAGTGTGCTCCCCAAAGATTTAATATCCATATCTTGGCTGCTTTTCTTACTATGGAAGCAGGTGCATGTGTTTTGGAGGCATTGTATTTTTGGTCTTTTCCAGAAGGAAATACCCTGCATCAACACAGCATCATGTGTAAATAATCAGCATGTGTGTTTGGGCGTGGATTCAGAAATGAATCTGATTTCTGATCCAAGTGAAGATTTAACCTAAGAGGAACTTTTGCCATGTCCAGCGATCCCAAGAAAGGATTCTTTTCTTACAGTCAAAGCAGCTTCTAAATTCTTGGTGCAAGCAGGAAGTATTCAGCATTTTCCAACAGTCCACCTCAGGCTGCATACAGTCTTCTCATGAGCTCAAAAAATGCTACAAAAAGCATTTTCAATTAAATTAATTTCAGTTAATTAAATTTGAGGAGTTTATTCCATCTTAAATCTCTTTTCAAAAATAGATTAAATCTAAAAGAGAAATAGGGTATCTTCGACAGTTTTTCTTCCAAAGTGGTATTTTTGCTTGGTTTTTGGATTAGGAATTTGTTTCTTTCAAAACAATCTTTTGTTTTCATTCCCTAGGAAATAACACTGGAAGAAATCTTTATCTATTTCTTTACCCTTATAAGGGAATCACAGTATATAAACCCATGTATTAATTTCAAGTTTCTTCTTAAGTATTTTTTGTGGGTCTTTTTCCTGCCTTGACTAGTCTTCCTGACAAGCTGATTCAAGTTTAATCTGCCATTCCACCTCTGCAGCTCCTGGGTAGCAATGGTAAGTGGTGGGGGTGGCTGTTTCTAACCTGGTTTGTTGTTCCTGAATTTGGCTGTTTGCCATTAGCAGCATTAAGGCACCCTCACATCTATAGAGCTGCTGCAGTTAAATGATGCAGGTGCTTGAAAATGTTCTGCTTCAGAAGCAGTTTTCGAAATAGCCAACTGAAGCACTAAACTACATATCCTCAATGATGTATTTTTAAAAATAATCTTTTTCATGTTGTCTATTAGACCTTTCAGAGAATTGTTCTATATCTCTGTGAATGATAATTATTCCTATTGACATCTGTTATGTCATTAGGTAAAAACTCCCATTGTCATGATGTGATGTACATCATAATGCAGATTTCTGTCTAGAGGATATTTGCTTCCACCTTGTTCCTAAATGGAGTCTTGTTTAATCAAATATGAAGATGACTTCAGGGCAAGGAAGATGCAGGATTTTCCCAAAACTCATGGATTTACTTTATAATGGCATACAGAGTTACAGTACAGTTTTCTGTTCTACTATATGTAAAATATAAATATCTGGGATAATGTAGCCTAATCCCTCAAGCCATTCAAGATTATAATGAGATCCTGAAAAATATTGCATGTCATTCACTCCCAGGAATCCCATATATCTCTGGCATCTAATTAACTGTGAACCTAACATGCACGATCAGCACGTGAGTGCCCAAACAGTAGGAGGGATGTAGAGGAGACATTTTACTTGTAGGCTTCCTTAGAAAAACACAACACAAAGCCATTCCTCATGCAAAAGAGAATGGAAACTGCTTGAATATTTACCATTATTTTCCAGGTTCATAATGCAAAAATGACATCTTGAGTTTGGAGGCATTATCAGGATTTGTTTTGTTAAGATATGCTGTACAAAATGTTTGCACTGGGCTGTGAGATTTCTGCAGGATTGGGAAAAGAGAAGATAAATCATAGGAACACCTTTGTTTCAAATCAAAACAAAGGATCTTCGTGGCCAGTAATGTTCCAGTATTGACAGTGGCTGTGTCTGCTACAGGTGTGTTGACCAGGAATTATTGCCTGGGTAAGAACATAGATGCCAAATGTGTTACAGGAGGATGAATGATACAGATGGAGCTGTGTGGGTCATGCTGTGCCCTTGGAACAATTACTGCCTTTGCAATGAGTGGCCAGGATGTGTGGGCAGTTTGGGTGCATGCCAGTGACCACTGTTGTTGTGGGGGGGCAGCTTCCCTGGTTGCCAGTCAGGTGAGGTGACACTGGAGGGAGCCTTGCCTCTGGAATTGCAACTGTGGGACACCCAACGTGCTGCTGTGGCCTCTCAGGCATGGGATACTAGGAGTTCTGGTGACATTTGAGAAAACATGAATATACCTATATGAATTTTTTTTATGATGTTTTTTCTTCCATGGTGGCAGTTTCTACTGCTTCACTAGGTCAAAGTGACAGTGTCATCTTCAGTACTTTTCTCATGGAGGTGCACAGTCCAGTTTTTCTTGGATGGAGTCTGTGTACAGCATCTTGCTCTGTACAACCATATAAAAAACTGTGGTGGTTCAGTAGAATACAGAAAACCCCAGGCTGCTGATCTAAGCAATTTTTTTTAAGACTCTTCAGTTTCTAATATTTTAATGTTGCTTATTTTAGTAGTTTTAAATCACAGTTTATTCACTGTTTTATGGTGTGACATAGTAAACATTTCATGGGCCAGCAGTACTTCGTGTGTGATTGTTGAAGGAACCCTCAGGAATGGACAGAAACTAGGAGAAGCAGCAGCTCATCATATTCATGTGCCACAAGCAAAAAGTTTCTGTGGCCATTCTGCAGACCAATGATTCTGTCAGCAAGCAGCTCCCAGTGTAGCACAGCCTGGGCTGATATTGCTGGCAGACCTCCCTAAAAGCTCACCAGCAGCTTTGCTAGTACAGTGCAGAAGTAATCACAGCTTGCAACCCTTCATGCTCCCCACTTGAGACCAACCATTTCATCTCTAAAACAATCTTTGCAGCCTCTGTCAGCCTCAGCTGTGGAATGGCCTATTGACTGTGAGTTGCCTCTTGAATGTCTGTTCATTGTATTGCTACAAAATGAACTGACAGATATTTCTCTTCAATTATTTATGTTACCTTGCCAGTTTAGGGCAGCTCAGGGAAATAGCCTGCTCTAGTTTTAAATGTTACAGTGTTTACCATTCCATGGCATAGATTTTTAATGGAAAAATTTATATTTATATATCATTCATAATATAGTAAAAATTATATTTATATACACATATGTGTATATATGTGTATTTAAATATGTGTATTTATTTATGTTATATATTGCACATACACATTTTGAAACCAGCATGATACAAACTTGGTGAGTTATTTGTCCATTGTGGACTAGCTAAAAGGTACATTTACAGAGGAAGTTCATTTAAAAATCAATTAAAGTGGAACACTGAGTTGAATGACAGAGCAATATTTAGGTAGCTCTAGCTAGCATATATATTTATTTTTAGTTCTACTTCTAAATTTCACTTTAAAAAATGAGACGTTTCCCTTGTTAAAATTTTCTGCATTTCATCCAAGAGAAAAGGAATATTTATCTCGTAAGAGATGTAAAATCATGAGATACGCCATACATCATAGTGCCATGTTGCACAGTTGTGCATTTTTCCATGTGTTTGGAGATGATGACTCCATGGTGCTTCAAGGAGACAGCGTGACCATAAATGGGTCCTCAAATGTGGGAGGTCCACCAGGGCTGAATATTGCTGCACTCTGGATTTGTGCTTATTTGAGTCTTTTTTGAAAAGTGAGAATTGATCAATAGTGATTTAACTTCATTGACTTTGGGTCCTGTTGCAAACATAATTTCTGCAGGAATCAAATTACTTTTAATAATGTTGCTTCTAAGGAGACATGAAATTCTGACTTTAGTGAAGCTGGGAAGTTTTTCGCCATTGATTCATAAGTTCAAGAGTTCACTTAAAGGTTGGAAGTTCTTCAGGGGTTTTTGTTTCTTTTAAAATTTGGATGTCATGCATATTCCCTTTGAAATTATGCACCACAGTATTAAATAAAGTACTGCTGGTGGCATTAGAAGCACTTATATTTCTGTCAGCCTGAAGAAGAGCCTACATTGGGAAAATACAGCATTTAAAGTTAAAGTTAACAAGTGCAGAGCATTAGTTCTGAAGAAATAAATGCACACGTTCTTTAGGCTCTGCAAACTCCTGCAGGGCTTGTCTCTGTTGACAAGCATATGTGTGTGTTTGTTTGGGTCATGTTTGTGTGTCACAGAACAGTGACACACAAACATGCTTGAGGAATCCTAACATTTCAGTTACTCTGCAAGATAGACCCGAATTTGAATATCCTTTATTAGATCCTAGTGAAAAATATGACTGGCTTTTCTTAAAGGAGGAAGCACAGGTTTTATTTCACTGTATTACAGTGAAGCCCAAACCATCCTTACCTCAAAGCAAAGTGCATAAACCCATCCCTTTATGATCTGAAGTCAAGGTACCTGTAAAACATCTAAGGTGAAAACCTGGTTTTGCTGGGAAGACTGGAGAAAAGAATAAAATTATTTTAATTTCTTCTTCAGAAGGGGCTGTTAGAGAATAGTAGTGTCCATTCTATTTTTTGCTCAAATGACTGAATTTTTAAAGATCTTGAACCAGCACAATGTTCCTGCAACATTTTCTTGCCTTGATAGAGCAGATTTGACCTCTGGCTGTAAGCCAGGGGGAACCACTGAGACAGAAGTATTAAGCTCAAAACAAGAGAGGAACTTTTGTCATCCTACACATTGAGGTCTGGGAAAATGAGACTTGGAGAAGAAGTAAGGGACTGAGAGCAGAAAATTGGATACTGACCTCCTCTAAAGAAATCATGTATTATAAATGTTATTTTACAGTATTTGTGAAGTCCCCATATTTAATTCTAGGGGAGTTTAGTTTATAAACATCTGCCTGAAATGGCATTTTTTAGTGGTTTCTAAATTTTGTTGTGACCTGAATACTTCTGTGCTTATTTTTGTATTTCATGTGCATTTTCAGTAATTCAAGTAATACCAGATGAATTGTAACAGGAAGCTGGAAATGTCGAAAAGTCTTATTAGTATGTTTTTGATTAAGCATTTTGAATTTTTTGTAGCTAAGAACTTTTATATGACATCTGTGAATATTTATTTGAGAAAGTAGATGCACTGCAGTCTCTTCATGTTAATTAAATGAAAGTGCTTGTTCATTAATTGCATAAGTTCTTTTTATTCTCTTGTTACTCTTTGATCTTCTCCAGTGTTTTCATCTGAAATCAATGTAATCTTTCTTGCTGTGTAGCAGGCAAATAAACTGGAATATACTTTTTCCTCAGAATAGAAAGATGTTATGTTATGCTTCCAAAGCATAAAATAATATGATAGGATTTTTTTTTTTCTTTTCAAACTATCAAAGAAAATGCAAGTGAAATTTCAGAGGTTATGTTGGCTGCATAATAAATGGTTAATTATGTGACCTACATGCTGTGTCTCAGGCACAAACCTGCTCAGCGGTCTGTGATAAAAGGCCTTATTAAATATTGTAGTGATTTTCGTGTCTGCAGGCAGATATAACCTTTAAAATGAGAAAATATAAAAGGAAACAAAAGGAAACTACTCAAAACCAAGTCCTGTGGGCTTGGAAGTAGAGAAGAAATAAGTAGCACATATTTAAAGCATCAAGACAAACACACTCTTAATGCAGATGTGTTCATAGTGACTGCCAACAGCTGTGTAATATCAAAAAGCAATCTGTCTGTGGTCTGGTAATGTACATTAGTTTGTACATTTGTTCTCAAACTGATGTTCTAATTCACTTTCACCCTGTTGTGGGGTGATCTTTTCTATCCACACCTTTATCATCTATTCAGCTTCCAACATTACTCTGCCGTCAGTCATGTGCACTTGATCTCTTGTCCTCTTTTGAGTAGGGGATTGTATTTACTTTGTCTTTCTCAATTATTTCATTTTTATTTTCTTTAATGCTGCATGCTTAGCACTGCATGAGGCAACAGCTAGAGTGTGAATTTGCTTATGGTTAGAACTTTGTCACAGTTCTCTGTCCCTGCCAAAGCTCCTTCCAGAGTTCCTCTTGGAAAAGCTGCTGCAGAGCAGGACCCTGCCCTGTGGTGAAGGGTTTGCCATGCCAAAAGAGCAAAAGTGTAATCTACGGTTTGTTCATTTCTTCAATCCTAAAGTTCCACAGCTTTAGGCAATGTTTTGGATCAGAACTGCACTGCAAGAGAGGTTTACAGCTCTATATAGAGTTCAGATGACAGCATTTACGAGTTTGGTTTTTAGGTTACAAATCATTAACCCTGAAACATTAATTGGATTTGCAACTATTCAAACATAGATTCCCCAGAACTGCAAAACCAAGCAGCAATACCTGTGTTTTCATTTTTGTTCACCTGTCTTTTCTTGGGCTAATGTGTGATAAGGTGGATTTTTTTTTTTTTTCCTGTGTGTAACTTCTTTCCACAACGTCCTGTGTAGCCAGGCAGGAAATGTGAAGTCTCCAGTCAAGATAAAACCACAAGATTATTAACTTACCATAGTTTAAGTGACATTTTTTTCATTCTCTTCTCTCAGCCATGCAGTGTTTGTGGTAGTATCTTTGATCTTCCCAATCCCAAACAGCAATGTTTGCACAGTATACAATTCCTAAATATCTTTCATCTTGCTGTATTTATCAACTTCTTTTGTTTTTCTTCAAATCTGTTTTTCTTTGCCAGCTCTTGAAAAGAATCTGGGGGCAAGCAGACAGCCTGACCAGGCACAGAAAACTTTCTCTAAGAGAGAAAATAAATCAGATAGACTACTGTAGGACAAAAGTTGACATTGGGATTACTTTGAAATTATGACAGGCCAATAATTATTAATTGCCACTAATTATCTCTAAGCCTTGAGTAAAGATGCATAACAAACTGGCATTGCCAAGAATGAGCTCATAGACCCTTAATGAAGAAAAGCTACACTCTTTTTTTTAGCTTGGGCTTGGTTTGCCTCTAGGTGTTAGTTCCAGAAGACAACAGAGTGCATTATCAAAGCTCTTTGGGCTCAGAGGAAGTACTGTGTCTCTTGGCTTGCCAGTGTCATTGGGGGAGGCAGGGAACCATGATGCTGTGTTAATGTGTTAGAGTTCTAAGCAATTCTGCTGTCACGCCTCACTCAGCCAGCCACGGTCTAAAAATTAGGTCATATCTGACTGGAGACACTAGGTGGTTTGTTTCTGCTGGGTTTTGTGCTCTTTTGTTTTAAAGAGAACCTGTAAGTCAAATAATGAAAGAGGAAAAAAGCGACCTAAAGTGAAACACGAAGTGAATCTCTTACAATCCAGCTGCTGGCAATATGCAGAGAAGACAGACATGCAGGCATGCTCAGACTTCCACCTTTCTCCCACTCCACAGTTGTGTATTTAAATGTTTCTGCTCTGCTGATGCTGAGTGGACCCTGATATGTGTCACATGTTACTGTGTCCTCCTATTCTACATGAGGGTCAGCCATGAGTGCTGATCTACATCAGCACATGTATTCACTCAACCACAAAATACAAAGTTTTTGGTCTTTAGGTGTATTTTGAGCAAAAGAAAGTTACTTTTATATATATATACAGGTACGTGCAGTGCCGTGTGAGTAGAATGTTGAGTCTTTTTAGAGTTTATTGAGAGATTTTTGTTTGCAGTGACTTGGGAAATCAGTTTGTTTTCTGAAGCTGTTCTGAAGTATTTTGTTTGGGTTATGGCAGGGGCTTCGTGTGAAATACACAAAAACTTGTCAGGTGCCAGAAGCCAAGGGCTTTCTTATGCCTATTGCACTTGGAAGCACCAAGAGGGAATAGAAGCAGGGAAGGAAGCCAGGTCCTTCACATGGAAGGAAATGTGTGGGGTAGACAAGAGTGTTGTGTTCTGCTCCCTGTACAGTTTTGACAGTGGGCTGCATAAATACAGTGGATGCTGCCACTAGAGAATTTCAAACACAGAATAAAAAAAAGGCCAGGGAAAAATAGCAAAACAGTTCACCAATAAGAGATTTACCTGCTGTCAAGTTGAATTGAGAGTCTTTCATCATTTTTGGCCTTCTTAAGATACACTCTGTTCAGTGCAAGGACTATATAGGTTGGATGGACCTCTGGGCAATCTGGTCTGGTGAAAGGTGTCCCTGCCCACAACAGGGGATTGGACCTAGACCGTCTTTAAGGTCTCTTCCAACCCAAAGCATTCTGTGATTCCATGTTTATCCTTGTGTTCAGAAAGCAACTAACAAATTGCAGATGTGAAGAGTAACAAGGAAATAGTGTTATTGTATATATTTAGTTCTTCACCTCTCTTATGATTTACAAAATATTTCTCTCTACTAGTATTTTGCTATTCAATTTCATATTAAAATACTTGTAAAAAAGAACTTTCTTCTGGTACAGTAGAATCAGTATTTTTAAAGCTTGCAAAGATAAATATTTAATACCCCAGTGAGTATAGCAGCACTTTTAGCAAGATTCATGAGCATCTAATGTGCCTGAAACAATTCTGCAATCTTAAGATTAGACCAGCTGAATAATTGCTAAAAAATTGGGTTGCTTTGTATCTTGTGTAGCCCTGAAGTGAAGAGCACCCCCTGAGTACTGGCCCCTCCTTTGTCTCCTCTTTCACCTTCTTCTTCATGGCCCTTCAGAATTGAAAGTCACCACTTTTGTGGGGTTCCACCAGAGCTGGGTCAGGAAGCAGCAGTGTGGGAGAAGCTGGAGGCATGAAAGGCTTTGAAAGGTTTTTTACCTACACTTGCTAAATTGCAGAGTGTATTTACTGTCTGCTAAGTGAGATGAGATACTGAGATGCAGTGTTAGTGGCTCGTTGGAGTGGGTACCAGATGTTCAGGAAGCAAGCTCTCATGCTTGGTGGAGTGAGCCTGGAGTGCTTTGTGCCAACTGAAAGAAGGCTGAAGGAAAAGTTTTAAAGGGAGAGAGAAACTCATTAATCTTTTTATCCACTGGTGAATTTTATTCCTTCCTTAGGTTGCCAAAGTTGACACATTATGCATATTTAAAATACCTTGGTGTTCTGGGGTAGGGTTTTTTTGAGGGCAGCTGTTCCCAAATGACACACCAGTGATGGTGTGTGAGCTTGATCAACTCACTGACTTCACAGCAGGTTTTGGAAGGTGGCAAGTGAAGACTTGGCTTTTGAGCTCTGGAGCTGATTTATTTACTGCATTTCAAGAAGGATTGGTAGCTGCAGCACAGGCCTGCTGTTGCAGCTCCTGGGCTGTGTGGCAGTGTGCTGCTGGAGGCAGCAGGGCTCCCAGCAGTCACCAGCACCCACTGCCTTCCTTCTGCAGCTCCCAGGATCATTGGCTGCTTTCCCAAGGACCCGCAGGGTGCTGCTGACAGCAAAGGGAGCTGTGTGGCACAAGGCAGCAGCACCAGCCGTGAGTGTTGGTCTGCTATTGCTGACCCTTCAGGGGCCACCTGGAGCATTTGGTGTGTCTGCTCAGGAGGTGCAACAACCAGCCTGCTGAGCCCATTGCTGTAGCTCAGAGTGAAACACCTGTAACCTTTTCTGGAAGAAGCCTTGGTCTCATAGACAAACTGCTATTGACTTAGTGTCAGGTCTGTATTTCTCCCACCATAACACCTGAGAGCAAATGAGCAGGTTTTGGTGTTTTTTTAGAATAAACACTTTTTATTCTTTACCTTAGTAGGTGTAGGGTAGAGATGGTGCCATTCAATTTCTTCCATTTTGTTTTGTTTTCAAAAAGTACCATATGTGCAAAATAGTGTTGCCTTGGCTTGTTCTTCCAACAGAGTGCTCTGGTTGCCTAAACATATTTCTGCTAACAAATGTATAATTAGAGTGTTTCATTTTAAAGGTAATTTTGAATTTCTTCTAGAAAAAGTCTGCTTTCCCCTTATCATAGCTTATCTTCTTCTTAGCTTTGAATTTGAATTATTGTTTACTACTTTAGGTAAACTTACTATAGAAGTGACTGATGTAATCCACAAAAAAGTAATTTTCTGGTAAAAAGCCAAACAGTGGATATCTCACAGGAGATATAATCCAATAATGTTTTCTTTCTTTTCAATTAGAGCTCTAGATTCTAGCTAAAATTTCAATTCTACTCTATTTGTAGTTGTGGTTTTTCCTTGATTATTTCTGTATTTGTGTGTATCCTAATATTTACTGGTCCCTTGTCTCCTGCTTTATGTTAACAAAATTATTTTATTGGAAGGCATCACTGTTACTTCCACAGACACCTTTCATAGCAAGTAATAGATTCTTCTTTGTTCCTTTGAATGTTTTCACCTTGCCATTCACAAATTATATTTTCATTTACTTGTCTTTGAGTGTAAGCCCCTCTACAAGGCCTTAATTTTTTTCCAGTTCTAGATGGAGACCTTTAACATTAAGTACCTAGTTGCTGTTGTATGACAGATGTTTTTTTATTTATTTTTAGTGCTTTGCTGTGCGATCTCTGGGCTGGGTAGAAATGGCAGAAGAAGATTTGGCTCCTGGAAAAAGCAGTGTTGCTGTGAACAATTGCATCAGACAACTCTCTTACTGTAAAAATGACATCAGAGACACTGTTGGCATTTGGGGAGAGGTAAGAACAGAATTAACTTCTCCTCCTCTTGGAACATCCCTCATAAAACATCTCAAAGGAACAATTTTGTAGACAACCACTTCCATGTTATGTGTTTGGGATTTCACTACCTCAGCCTGACACTGCCAAATATATAAAAGAGTCCAGGGAAAATGTTGACTTTTTTGTTCCAAACTGCTGAGGACAACAGATGCCACAAAGAGCTCGCTTTCACGTTACATCTGTGCTAGTACACACCTGTGCCATGGCAGTGTTGGGGACACACAGGCCAAACTCTTGAAATTCAGTGTAAGTCTTCTTCTTGACCAGAGGTCTGAAGGTGATGCTTTGTAACAACATTTTCAAAGGTTTCACAATGCCAAAGGTCTTTAAGGAAAACCACACTGGCAGGGTTGTGGTTCTGAAATGTATGAGGAGATTGGAGCTGATGGACAGATGGTTTATCTTATGATGATTATTTTATCAGTGTTTCAGAATGAAATTAAGTCTATGTCATCAGTCTGTGTGTTGGCTCCTCTCCCATAACTCTTGAATCTCTGCACCAGTGTCATCCAGTTTTGAAGGATGCCAGATTCCTACATACTGAAGGAAAAAGAGAGAGCCTAGTTTTCCTCTTTCCTGGTTTGCTGAAGGGTCACTGTGCCTTCATTGACTGAACCATGGTTGCTCTGTGCTTCTTTCTGAGCTGGCAGCAAAGAGAGGATAACGCTGTGGGAACTTGGGGAAAACTGAGGGGAGCTTCAGGTTTTTGTGATGTAGAAAATACTGTCAGGTATTCATCTGTCCCCAGGTGTGCTGGGGAAAGATGAGGATGTGGAAGATGTTGAGGGGTCAGTAAGTGAAACAAGAAGGGAAAAGGTGGGACATACAGAGGGCAGAGGAGACAAAGCCACAGGAAAGCATCTTTGTTATTTGATCATCCATAGAACAATGTAAACTTCTGCCAAATCTAACTTTCTACCTGTCTCCTGACATATTTTAAGAAGGGTTATGCTAATGTGGATTGGCCACACAAGAGCTGAATACAAAAATGACAAAAGAGTGAATGTTGTAACTTTCCCTTGTGTGATCTAAGAGAAATGGCACTGTCAAACAAAAAAAGAAATCAAAAGAAAGACTTGTCTCCATTTCAGTAAAAATTTCGGGAAAACGTAACATTCTGTCTCCCAAGTTATTGTTGCAGTCTATGGCTCAACATCCTAACTATGACCACAGCAATGCTGACATGCTATGGGGGAGCAACTTGGAGAAAGTGCCCTTAAAAAAGAAAATTATGTTTTAAAAAATACATTTGTAGTGTTCTATCAGGGTTTTTATATGTACAAAGTATATATTGTACATATAAATGAATGGACCAATATTGTTTTCCTTTCTTTCTTACACCTGGGAACAGTTTTCTTTAGATAATATAGGTAGACAAGCAATTACAGTTGTGTCAATCATGGGCTTTGAACCTACTGCTGACCCCAGGAGAGAAAAAACTCCAGTATCTTTACATGTATGTAATCTCATCCATATTTCAGATAGCAGCACTTTGATCAACTTAAAATTTAT
This sequence comes from Taeniopygia guttata, assembly GCF_048771995.1. Taxonomy (NCBI): domain Eukaryota; kingdom Metazoa; phylum Chordata; class Aves; order Passeriformes; family Estrildidae; genus Taeniopygia; species Taeniopygia guttata. Next base: position 23,215,655 of record NC_133028.1, on the reverse strand, counting down.
TGTTTACTTTGAACTCTCATGATTTAAGAGTTAATGTTCACATTTTTTCTATTTCTTTCTGTCAGTCCCCTTATTCTTTGTTGGAAACCCTTGCAGGCTTTTGAGCTAAGCTGGTAAAAAGTTTTGGTCCTCTTGAATGGATGTTTAAATTAGGAGTGCTATTCATTAAAAAAAAAAAATCAGCCTGACAAAACAATAGAGACACTGTTCTTGAATAGGTGGCTCCTGAAGTAAATTGTCTTCCTGATTTTAAAATACTTAATTACATCCAACCACATTTTCCTGCCTGCAATGTAAGGCTTCAAAAATGATTAGAAGAGGCATGTCTTAGAGAAGAACCTGAAAAAATTATACTCCATCACTGATGTATCAGATGGAGCAATTACAGCAGGAATCTATTATGAACTTAAATGACTACATGTAGGAATTTTAAGATTACCTAAAAATTTACTTTAGCTGGAATGTAAGGAAAGTGAAATTTGGGTTAGGACTAGTCCCAAGTTTCCATGATTTAAAAAACTGCAAAACAAACCACAAAACCTCCCACACCCTGGGTAAAATCCTGACCCTGCAGAAGCTTTGTTAGTGGCTTTAATGTGGGATTTTGTGCCCTCTGCACGAAAAGAAAAGAAATTACCTATAAATTTTGAACTGCTACTATTCTGTAAAATCTAAACAGAACAACATTATTCATCTGTTTGTGTTGCTCTTTTGCCATGAATTACATTTCTGTGCATTACAATATCACTTGCATGAAAAAGATACCTTCTTGCCATTGACCTATATACTGCAGCCTGTAATACTTCCAGAAAAACTGCTGGGATTGAGCCTCTCTTTCCTTTATTCACTTTCCCTCCATGGCTCTTCCTCATCTCAGACCATCAGATCTCTGCAGCTCTTCAGCAGTCTGAGACATTGAAGCCTACATTCAAGCTCCTAGCCTTCTAAATAATTTCTTTTTGACCTATGCAGTGCTTTCATCTCTAAAATAGCTTTTGTATAATAAGGCAACAAAATTTAGCAAAATACATTGCTTCTGGCTGCAGACAAGTGATCCCCTGAGCATTGCAAGGATCATTTCCTGTGACTTATTTTGCTTATCTGCCCATTCTCCAATTTTTTTTCCAGCTAATTTGGATTCTGGCTTGTTACTCTAATCCCAGTGTATTTTGCATGAATAACATATTTTTCCTTCTTGTAATAATTTTGTTCTGGAACAAATATATAACTATAAAATGGGTCCAAAAAGCAATATTTGTGACACTAGGTAGCATTCTTCACACAATTTATTTACTGCTTCTGTTCTCCAAGCAAATTTCTCCCTTTTTTTCTTTGTGATATCTCTTTTTCTGTCTGCTACTAACTACTATCTCAGTGCTGCTGGTTTACCCCATTTTTTTGCATGGCTATCACAGCTACATCTGTTTCTGCTTCTCTAGAAACAGCCTATATATCCAGCCTTGCATCTCAGCCAAAAATGTACTTTTTCCATCAGGCAGAAAATTCTTGTGTTGGCTTTGCTCATACCAGGTGTCACCTAGTCTCCCACATCCCTCGTGGTACTTGCAGTGCCAGCTCTGTGTCACAGCTTCCCTTGGAATCCCTGTTAGGAGATCTGGGGTTGGGAGAGGCGATGAGCAGTACCTGCCCCTTGCTGCCTTTTCTACAAACAGTGACAGAAAACCCTCACAGAGGGACATGAATGTATTTCTTACACAGATACAAAATTAGACATCAGAAAGACTTGAGCCTCTGTAACCAAGTGGGAAGAGGGTTTCTGTGTCACTGAGGTGAAGAAAAAGGTCCGTTTTGAAACATTAATCAGTAGGGATTCAGATCCTTTTCATTCTTTCTGTTCATGTATAGATTCTGGCACAAAAGGAAGGAAACAAATTACTCTGTATTTAGTTGATAGCTTCCACCTTCTGATCAGCAGCAGCTTGACTTACTGCTTAGCAACAGTCCTGGATCATTTCTGTGGAATCTCATGGTCTGAAGAATATGTGTACAGCCTCCAAGCAGAGGGATAGTACATGTGGTAGAGGAGGCAGCAGACCTATTACAAATGCTGTCAAGAGGAGGAAGATAAGCATTTGTGAATTAGCATCAAAAGGAGAATTTTCTCTAAATTTGTTTACTGTAAGAGAAAAAAGCAATATCCTTGTTCTTACATGCCAGAAGAATTGTGGAGAAGTCCTGGCTCCAAGATTTTGCAGTCACTAGCAGAATTCACATTCACATTTTAATGCTAGGTTTTCCCCTTTAATGTTTCTTCAAAGAGTAAATCCTTTGGCATGTACAAATTGCTGTCTGTTCTCATAATCCATTGGTTAAAGTTTATGGAAACAAAATGCTTTGAAGGAAGGAACCTCTGCCTCAAAAATACAGGTTTTGATACAAGCTTTTACTATGAGGACAGACCATGATTTCTCATATATTTTGAAGAATTTACTGAAAAACAGATAAACACATAGATTATTGAAGAATTCAGTAGTTTGTGTCTGAATGAATTGTATTTAAAAAACATCAAATCTTTTTTGTGATTGGGATTGTTTAAAAATATAGTAGCAAGATAGCATCTTAGATCTTTTTCACACCAGAAGCATATGAAGTTTTTTTCATTTGCTCTTGGAACAACCCAAAACTTTAAGTAAAGATGAAGCTAGTCTGAACAGCACAGATGTAACATCTTGAGCCCAGACAGTTTGAGAGGGTGATGTACTGTGTAACTGTACTTGGTCTGGAACTGCAGGGCAAGGACATGTACCTTATACTGGAGAATGACATGCTGAACCTGATTGATCCCATGGACCGCACAGTTCTGCACTCGCAGCCCATCGTGAGCATCAGAGTCTGGGGCGTGGGCCGGGACAATGGTCGGTGAGTGTTCACCCTTCTTGTCTGCCTTGGTGCTATTTCAGTCTGCTAATACATAGTGCACATTATTCTGTCCCAGGGCCTATGAGGAGGTGGGTAAATCCTTCTTTTTGTTGCTGGTGTTACTTTTTAAGCTCTGCTTTTCATAGTGTATTGCTTATATGCTGTTTTGTCAAACCTGCATTAACAAGCCTTTCAGATTAACTCAGGTGCATAAAACTGCACATATAACATTGATTTGTTTCAGATATATTTAGTATTTTTGGTATAAAAGCGTGTTTTCAAATACGTCTCATAGTATGTTTCTTCTGCCTATGTGAAAGCATGTCTTCCTGCTGGTACAAGTAAATGTACTACCAATGCTCTGACTATTTGTGTGTGCTTATACTGTATTGAGATATTTAATGTGATGGAGTAAAAAGATGGATTGAAGGAAAAGTAACGGGCTTAAGTCATTATCATTACTTCTAGTTCTTGATGTAAGAAAATCCCCAAGGGTGTTGCAAAAAACTGAGGTTTATCCCTGAAATGTGTTTCCGGTGAGCTGAAATTGTTCCTTGTGGTAGGTAGCACCAGGAATGTGTGCTAAATGCCTTTCTGCCCTGGAAGCAGTCTTTCCTTAGGTTTCCTTCCTGACTGATCTCTTGGTACCATTCTTGTTTGTCATGTAGCATTGCTGTGGAAATAGGGTTGCGAAAGTGTTACTTACTTGGAGCAGGACAGTGAGCAGTCTCCCGGTCTGATGGGGCATTTTGATGTAGTGAAAACATTGCCATTCACATTGAGAGTGCAGGATCTTAGCACAGTACCCATCCTGACACAAGAATAGTAAGAATTGAGTAACACTAGCAAGCTTCTGCTTTTTGTGTCCATGTTTCATCATGGTCAGGTAAGTCCTGCGTGACCAATACTGCCTGTGATGGAATAACCACATCACTGGACAAGGAAAGGGTTGGGGATGTCATTTATGTGAAAGGCCTTTGACACAGTCTCCCACTACATTCTTGTTTCTAAATTGGAGACAGATGGATTTGATGGGTGGACTGTTGGATGGATATGAAAGTGGTTGGATAGTTGCATCCAGAGTTTACTGACCAATGGCTCAGAGTCCCAGGGGACATCAGTGATAAGTTCAGGGATCTGCGCTGGGGCCAGTGTTACTTAGTATCTTCATTAAAGACATAGATGAAGGGATCAAATACACCCTCAGCAAATTTGCCAATTACACCAAGCTGAGTGGTGCAGTTGACACTTTGAAAGGACAAGATGCCATCCAAAGAGACCTGGACAGGCTGGAGAAGTGGGGACATGGAAATCTCACAAGGTTTAACAAGCCCAAATACAGGATGCTGCATCTGGGTCAGTATCAGCACAGGCTGGGGAATGAACAGATCCAGAGCAGCCCTGCCAAGGAGGATTTGGTGGTGCTGTGGGTGAGAGGCTGGACATGACCCAGCCATGGCACTCACAGCCCAGAGAGCCAAACGTGTCCTGGGCTGCACCCAGAGCCCCGTGGGCAGCAGGGGAGGGAGGGGATTCTGTCCCTCTGCTCTGCTCTGCTGAGAGCCCACCTGCAGTGCTGCAGCCACCTCTGGGGTCCCAGCACAGGAGGGACATGGACCTGTTGGAGGAAGGCCACCAAGTTGATTAGAGGGATGGAGCACCTCCTGTGAGGGAAGGCTGAGAGAACTGGGATTGTTCAGCCTGGAAAAGAAAAGGATTCAGGGTGACCTAATTGTGCTCTTCAGTACTTGAAAAGGAACCTACAGGAAAGATGGGGTGAGACAATTTACAAGAGCATGTAGTGACAGGACAAGGGAGAATGGTTTCAAACTGAAAATGAGTAGGTTTAGATTTCATCTCGGGAAGAAACTCTTTACTGTGAGGGTGGTGAGGCACTGGAACAGGTTGCCAAGAGAAGCTGTGGATGCCCCATCCCTGGAAGTGTTCAAGGCCAGGTTGGATGGAGCTCTAAGCAACCTGGTCCAGTGAAAGGTGTCCCTGCCTAAGGCAGGGGAGTTGGAAATAGATGATCTTTGAGGTCCCTTCCAACCCAAGCCCTTCTGTGACTGTCAAGATATTTGCAATAATAGGGGCTTGGGGTTTTGTCTCTTAACTTCTGATAGGAAATATAATTTCAAACAGGAAAAATCTTTATCAATAAAAGATTTTCTGAAACTTGTTCTATCTGCCTCAAAGTTTCTGATTACCAGTAGCTAAATTTCTAAAAGGGAAGGTGACTGATTTTTTAGGTAACTAAAGGTTTCTAATTTTTTTACTCTTTAAATGACTGATAGTTGATTGGGCATGGGTTAACTGGCTTTCACTTCCATTGGTACAGATTTTTGAGAGATCTGAAAGGGACAAATCCCATTTGAAATTCTGGGAAGTAAAAAGGTTTTAACTCCTAATGAATAAACCATTGGAGTTCTTTGTTTGCATTGAAAATGGATAGAAAATAATACTCGTTTCCCTTCAAGTCAGTTTTTGTAGTACCTTGCTTCAGTCAGAAAATAAATAGAGCATTTTAAGGGGCACTTAAATGTGATGGAGTTTTACAGAGTAAAGGATGCCAGCTTTGAATTTCATTAATTTTTTTTTAGAGCATTTACAATTCTTTTCCCAAATACTTACATTCCTTTGTGAAACAGAATCATTCCATTATATTCTTTATAAAATATGATAATGAATTGTATTTCTTCAGGCTGGGTACCTGCTTTTCCTAAAGACAGAACTGGTCATGGATGTTTTTAGGCAGCATTTAAGAGAAATGTACCTTTTGTAATCATGTGGCACCAACAACATTTTGTGCTTTTGGTGAAATGTGTCTGGGTGTGGGAGGCAATAGCAGACCCTCCTAGATGAACAAAAGCCCTATCAATAGGGCAGAAGTTGGGAAAGGCTGTGTGTGCACAGGCCACCCTGTCTGCTCTGACCTGCTGTGGTGCCCCACAGCATTTACTGAACACTATGTGCAGGACACGGGAAATCTCTGATCCCACTCCTGCCCTTCTTCATGCCATAGCTGGGGGCCAAAGAGGAATTCCAGCTCTGCTAGGATTCCTGCAGAAACTTATGTCTCTACTAAGAAAAAATGTTTAGATATGGAATATGTGGGAGAAGTGCAGGTCCAAATCTAAAAATACAAACAATAAGAACCCATCAAACTCAGTTCTTCCTTTTGGTCATAAAAGGTAGCCACTTTCTTAACTGTTGTCCTGAAAGGAAGTTTTGTATGTGGCACTGACAATACAGAGAAACTGGCAGAGGAAATAAACTAATTTTTTCTCTTGTTTCTTGTCAGCAGTGGGAGTAGGCCTTTCCCTGTTCGAGGTGAACATTTCTTGTTTCTGGAGAGCATGATGTTTCTTGACCAGTTGCTGTAAGGAACAGCAAGAAATAGTTTATTAAATTTTAATATATATTGTGTTTAGGTATTAAACACAAAGTCAAAGCCAGCTTTAATATTTCATTTTCTGGCACACTAATGTTCTTAGCCACTTTTATTTGAATTTGGGATTTTTTTCATCATAAAGAAATTTTATTTCGGAACTTTCCTATTCGTAGCCATTTGTAAGAATTTTGATAGGTGCTTTTACAGAAATTTTGTGTCCAGAATGACTTTCAGGACTGGAGCCCACTCTTCTTGAAATTTAATTTGTTTAAGGTTTTATTGACATATTTTAAAACATAAGATTGTAGGAAAAGCAGTGTAGCTATTACTTGTAAGTAAATTCAGATTGCATGTGATGTTAAATAGCAGAAGATCAAAGTGACAAGCAGAAAGAACAAACTTATGAGTACATAATCAGATGTACAATATGTTTCAGGTGTAGAGATGTTCAGTGTAGGAAACATGCTTTGAGAGGTAGCATAAAAGATGTAGCATTTGCTGAAGAAGTACTAACACACAAGAAAAAACATTTTGAGACAAAACAAAAGCAGAACACAAGCTGAGAAGACCGTATTGTTGAGCTGGAAACTGCACTGCAACTCTTCGTGTATACATGCAAGCCCACAGTCCTTCCATTGATCATGGTAAAATCACCTGTTGTTACTAAACTAAGGTGAGAAATACCAAAACCATTCACTGACTGCAAAAGCAGTTTTCCCTGATTATGGGTTTGCCATCACCAGAAAAAAAGCTAGGGATCACATTGCTGCTTAGGTGGGTTAAGTGTTCATGAAGTTGATGAAATCCCAGTTTCTGGTGGGAAATTCTTCCAGAAGTTGTTGCTCATGAATTTCATTAATTAGTTGTATCTTCTAGTCCAAGAACCTGTATATAAAGCATATTTGATTTGTTGTGAAAGGTAGTATTTCAATTTTAAAATACTTTAGAAATTTTTTATGTCCCTGTATTTTGATCTATTTAAACCCCAAAATGGTCTGCAGGCCCTCCTTTTAACTCTTTTGCTTGTACTAATTTATTTGGGTAGTGTCTGCTTTGGAAGATGAAGAGATTTTCTAATGACACATGAGCAGATGATTTTCTAAGCTCAGCCATAATGAAAGGTTGATGAAATACAGAGATCTGCTGATGAAAGTTTAATCTGAGGATGTAGCTGCTATCTCATCTCAGGCAGAAGCATCTTCCAGGAGACTGTAATCACTCTCTCCATAGGTTACACTATTATCCTGACCTTTGGAATTTCTTATTTAACAACCCTGGGGTAAACAAAGGCTTCCTTATTTGGTTAACTTGGTTTGTGTAGTGATATTGTGTTTCATCCCTTGTTTTCAATTGATCAGTCAGTAAAATATGCTTGATTTTAAAAGGCCTGGAGTGCCTTCATAAAACTATGAACAAAAGCAGATTGCCAAAAATTGGTGGGTATGCATGTATGGGTACACTGAGCTCCTATGTTTGATATGTATATATGGTCATTAAAGGAAAATAACATCCAGCACACGTGCAACCCTTAGGCAGACTTGGTTTCTTAGGTGATACCTTGTGATTTTTAAAAGTCAAAAACCACTGTCCTTTGTACTCTTCCTTTCCTGCTCTACTGAAAACAGTCATGATGATTCATTTAGTGTTATTTGTAAATAAGAACAGTCCTTGCAGTTGCATAAATAGTTTGATTTCAAGATCATTAAGGTCATTGTCACATGGAGGTGTCATAGGTGTATCAGTGAATAATTGTCAGTGCTGTGTTTGCTTCTTAGCAAGCCATGCATGCCATGTTTTCCTCCTCATCGTTAAAAGCGTTTTTACAACCTCAGCCCACTGAGGCTGTAAAAGGGCTGCTCTTCTCACTTGTGAGCAGCATGACTGTACATTAATCATTCCTCACGTTGGGTTTTGTCTCTCCTCCTGGACTGCTGGTGCATGCCCTTTGCTTTCTGAGCAGCTCACTAACAGGAAAGAGAGAAAAGGCAATGGCTCATCAGTTTTGTAAATGAGATTCCGTTAGCACATTTCCCTCAATCCTCCTTTATCTTCATTGCTCTCCCACCAGTCCAAAGCCCGCCTCAAATTTTAAAAAATCTAAAGGACTTTAACTGCCTGAAAGATCACTATTTCTTCTCTCCTGGTGAGTTCATACAGCAGCAGTTCATATCCAGCTGAAATATTCTGTGGTCAGCTGGCAAGGAGGGGTGCTGGTGAATTCAGGAGACATCTTTGATGGGTCTGAATATGGAACTGAATGTGGTGTGGACCTGATATGTTGGACATAACACATAACATGTGTCCATTCATCCATTAGCTTTGTCATCACATGGAGCAGGTTTGTTTTCAATGCATAGTTTGTGTGTTTTTCTGACAGGCAGAGGAAGGAGCCTGGTTGCTTTTGGTTCTGAAGCAATGGGAGAGGCACATTCTCTGATATTAGGGTTTTCTGACCACAGACACTCTGACTGACTGGATGATGTGAATGTATTGTGGTCCATAATAATGCCCATTTTATCAGGTGGAGATGTCCATTGCCCTGCTGCTCTGAACTGCTGCTGTTTTTCAGCTGCCTAGACATAGGAATAAAATGAAGCTCAGATTCAGAAAGGGGAGAAAGCCAGACAGAGCTTTGAAGAAAGTAGAACAATGGATGCACCAAAGCTGAGGCTCAAGCTGCCTCAGAAGGGAGAGCAGACGACTGAATGAATAGATGCCCCAGGTCAGATGGATGTAATCCTCTAAGGCTGAAAGAGAAGAGAGTCCCGATAACAATATGAATTACCTGAGCTCTGTTATCTCAGGAGCTGTTAGGACAGGAGAAAACTTTTGGGGTGATATAAGAGAAAAATGGGACAAATCTGTGGCAAATGAGGACGATATGATGTAAAGTTATGGCTCAAATTCCTCAGAATATGGGGAAGTAAAAACAGTATGCTGTCTTGCTTTTTCCATGGCTAACAAAAATGTCAGGGTTTCAGAGGTGTTTCACATCTGTGCTGTCCACTGACTTCAGTAGGATCTCTGCACATTCAGTGTCTTTGACAATCAAGTATCTCAATTCAGATTTAGTGGTTTCTAGATGCATCGTTCAGGAAGGTGTTTAAGTTTTTTTTGATTGCCTTCCCTCTGAGGTGATGATTGAATGTGCTCCGAGTCTTTCTTCAATTCTATGAGAGAAGCTTATCAAAGTGCACAAGATAATGAATAATAAACTTTCTTTTCTGCATTAGCGACATGGTGAAGAAAAGCAGAAAATAAATTAAAACTGAAATGGTGTTTGCACCTGCTCTTCTGAAAAGATTACACCTCTCAAAGAATGTGTAATTTCAGCTGAGCTCTTCAATCTCTGAAACACCATTAATCAATATCACCTATTCCCTTCGGTCCCTGTAACCTTGGAATAAGGACAAAACATACTGTAAGGAATCACATAAATAGGGCATAGGTGAAGGATTACACTGGAGGAAAAGGATTTTACTGGCTTTTCTGACCTCTCTTCTTAGCTGGGTTTTTGCAGTTATCTTTTCTTTTTTCTTGTTCCCTAAGCCAGCTGCATTTGGAGACCATTTTCTGTATATTTTGGTAGCATTTTCTCTTCTCACTAAGAAATAGTTTAAGTAGTTATTTATGCAAAACTTCTCATTTATATCCAAAAGTTCTGGCATTATTGTTTGGAGGTGCAGTGTGTTCTAGGAGGGAGTAATGAAACAATACAGCTGTGAAAGGGGGAATCCAGTCAAGCTTACAATTAATATATTTTAAAGCAAACACAGTCAAGTGGGTGCAAAAAGCTGCATTCATACTTTGATTCATTAAACTGGTTTATTTTAGCTTTGGGATTTAACATGAAAGACAGAGTAGACTGAAGATGCATTGCAATAGGCTGGCATTAACTCGAAATATTATATAATTTGAAACACCTGTAGCTTTGCACCAGTGGTTTTCTGTTGCTGGTGGCTTCAGCTGGGACAGCATCCCTCTATCCTTTTTGAGTTATCTCACTAATGAAATGAAAAATTATTACATAGAAACACAGAATCAATTGGGTTGGAAAAGATCTCTGAGATTATTGAGTCCAACCTTAGAGCAATCACCATGGTCTCAACTAGACCGTGGCACCAAGTGCCACATCCTGTCTTGAACCCCTCCAGGGATGGTTACCCCACTACCTCCCTGAGCAGTCCATTGCAATGCCTGGTCACTCTTTCTGGGAACAAATTCCTTCTGATCTCCAACCTGAACCTTTTTAAATAGCAATTGAAATTATTCAACTGTAAAAGTTTCAGCTAAGACAAATGATATATCTAGACGTGGACTACAAATAAGCACTGTGATGTAGTCAGGTTGTCTCAATTAATAAGATGGCATATTGACCTAGTCCCTGGCTTAAAGCCTTTATACAAATTTGTGCTGGAAAATCTCCACACATTCTCTGTTATTTCAGCTATTAAACTCAAACACTTCAGGATACAGCTAGAGTAATCCATGAATTTAAGTGGCTATCACAGAGGTCCCTTGAGAACAGCTGAGCTACTGTGAATGTGTCTGTGGCTCAGGAGAGCTACTGCCTGCCATTTTGAGGTGGAAATCTGATGAGTTCTTCTACTGTTCTTTTCTCTGCATGTTAATGGAAGAGTTGCTATGTCCAGGCTGGATTTCTGTAAGTAAATGCTGCTTCAACTCCATGGCAAAACAGTGATGCAAGTGATGCAGAAAGCAGCTGCTGTCCAGCTCTGTACCTGCCAACAGAAAACATTCATCTTCCTCCCAGACTCTCTACAACCCTCCTAGATTTTAACACCCAGTTAGAAGCTTTGATCTTACCTCACAGTCAAAGATGGTTTCAACTTACCTTATTTACAGTGTGTGGTCATCACTTGGGTGCATACTCCTTCTGTTGATTCCTCTCCAAGGAGGTTGTGCAAACAAAAACCACCAACTTCCTTCCCAAACCAGCTGGCGTCAATAGAAGGTGCCTGCATTTCATTCACCCCCTTTATCTTCAGCAGTGCTGAAGTTACTCTTAATTGCACATCTCTCAGAGGCTATATCATAGAGGGATCCACCTATGGAATAAATGGCTGTCAAATAATTAAATAACTCTTTTATTAAAAACATAACAAAACAAAAAATATTCAATAGCAACTTTTTTGTATTCTTTCATTCTCATCTCAAGACCTTTTCTAGTCTAAGGTCTCTGTAGCAGATGAGAGAAAACCAAATTAGTCCACTAGTGATTTCACTTTGTTAGTCTACTGTATATTAGTAGTACTGTATATTAGTACTGTGTGTACTAAGGTGGACATATAAAAATCCTCTGCAACGTTGATTGTAGTACATTTGTATGACCAGTAAAACACTTTTCTGTTGTGTAGTGGTTCACTTGAAAATGTCAGCCTTTTGCAAGACATGTAATTATTTTGCTTATTGTTTTCTATTGTAAGCAAGACTTTGAAAAAATTGTTACTGGGCAAATAATTTCAGAAAAAATAATTGAGAGGGAAAATACTTTTGCAGTAGAAAGTATTTAATTCAATTATTTCACTGTTCTGCAAGTTAATAAAATATGGGAGATTCACAACTTTCCAATGTAGCAAATTAAAAAGCAAAAGTACAGAGAGAAAGTGACCTGTGTAGCTCTTCTTCCTGTCCAAACATCTTATGCCAATATTGTACTGGTGTGTTAGAGAGAGAGTAGGATGTTTCTATATATACACCTTTAGTGTGTGTATATTTATATCCACCTACATAAAAACAATTTTGATGTTTGCATGAATATTTTTCTGATATCAAGGGGATTTGGGACATCTCTAAGTATTTGTAGCCCACTTGAATGTCTTCTGGTATTTGCTATATGCAATAGTAAAATGAGGTACAGGCTGTGACCTGTGTCTCTCTATGCACAGTCACAAATTCGACTACCTGTACTTATATAATAACTTGAAATGTGCCTCTAAGAGGATTTTTCTGCTATCAGTTTAGCTCTTCAATTATTTAAGTGTCACATCTATCTCTGGATGCTTTTTCACATTTGCTGCTAGATGATTGTAATTCAAATATTTATATGCAGTGCATTTTTATGTAAATCATAGCATCTTATCCATTCCATGTAGTTAGAAAACATTTTCACTTCAGGATTTTAATTCTGAGAATAGTATGGTGGCTTCTTTCCTAACACTGGCTCCACCAGGGAAAAGGGCCTTTGTTAGGGGTATTCAGCACAATTTCGCCTGTGGCAATGGAGGTAGTTTGTCTGCTGAAGCCTCTTTGATATGTGCAGATTGATCAGCAGAAATTTAAACACTAATTTAAGCAAATTAAAATAGTTTTGTCAACAGATAATTTAAATGTCTTAAACATTTAGGAATTTATTTACTGACTGACTTGGTTGTCAATTTAGAAATTGTTACATTAACATCTGTATCTTTTTTAAAAAATTGTGCCGAGTGACATTGAAAAATTCATGTGCATTATATCTCTTCTGATGACAGTCATTTTCACACAAATGCTGTTTGTCTTAATCCCATAACAATGCTTTCAATTTCTAATTTGAATTGATGCATTAAGCATAAAACTCAATTATCTCTAAAATGTCGATATTTTATTGCTTGAAGTTCCCCTCTCCCCACCTTGATTAATTTCCAAGTTGGCTGGATGTACACTTGTGCCCTGAGTTGGACCAAATTCCCCTTATAATTGATGGGAAGTTTTCTATTAGCTTCACCATGAGTTGAGTTAGTCCATAACTTACAGAGGTGGACTGCCAAAACCTGAATATTGCTCAGCAAAATCAAAGTAGTACCTCTGGGGCCATCAGTATTTCTTTAGCAGGACTAAGGTTCTCATACAAGCAAAAAGTAGCAGGGAGAAAAGTAAGGAGCCTACAATGATTTTTAAAAGCGTATGAAAGTGTTAAAGATCTGCAAGGTGGCTGACTTCTGTATTTGACATAGTGTTCTCCTGATCCTGTGTTTAACAACAACAAAGTGAGTTTTTCCACTTCAGACAAGACCCTGTGAAAGTCAGCTTGCCTGTGTTCTGGGATACCACCTACTGGCACAGCAGTGGTTGTAATGGTGCTGTATTTGCCAACAAGATGCAGAAAGAGTACTGTAGATTACTTACAGAATTATTTTTTATTAGCTCAGATTGGAAGGGCCTGCCTGGGTCCTTATGGCAGACAATCTTAGAGCAGTGAATGTCCTTCCTTTGGAAAGCTATCACAGGTGTAGTTCAGTTTGCTAAGGGTAAATTGAATTGCATTTGCTTTGCAGATGTGTTTCATGAGTCCTTCTTCATCAATTAAAAAGTTTATTTTCTGCCTGTTCCTTTTTTGCAGTGTCTGAAGAAACTCAAGAAACTTCATATATGTATCTCCAACAATGTAGATATGTGTTTAAGTTGATAGTTCCCAAGATAAAATAAATTACTAAGAAAGATTCCAATTTTTTTTTTTTTCTATTTGGAGGACACTTGTGTGTATTTATTTAATTAATTATTAATAGCTTTTCATCTCTGCTTTTGCTCATCCACCATCAGGAACATAATGAGATGGATTAGACAAGCAAACTGAGCAATTGTTCTTGCCCTCTGTTCATTTATGGAGTACATACATGGCTTCAGGAGCCTTCATGTAAAAAAGACAAACAAAGCTCTTCTAGAGTTTTGCCAACTCAGGTATTCACAAATGCTACATTCATTTTATATCTTTGGAATGTTTAGGATTCAAGGTAGTATTTCAAATTTTCTTCATCTATCCATGGATTTTGGAAATTCATTTTGTGATGTGTATGGAAATTCACATATACCCGCCTGAATCCAGGATTTCAACCCTCTGAAATGTTTCCTCACTTGCCTCTCACCTTTTCTCCTCTTTTCAAAAATAACAGGAAATTTCAGATAACTTAGAAGATTGGCACTGCTGTTACTGTGTGACAATTTGTGATGGAAGTAGATGATCACGATGAGGGGAGGTTTTAAGTTTCTAGGTTGTTAAAGACTAAAGAATATTGTAGTGCTCTGAGGTTTGCAAAAGGGACATTTTTTGTTTCCTGGAAGAGCCAAAATGTTTTGTGGCAGGGATAGGACAGGTGCTTCAGAATAGCAAAAGGCAGGGCTAGTTTGGGAAGTATTTGTTTCTCTTCCTGTGGGCCAGAAGTGGAGCTTTTGAGTGCTGCAGTAACATGAGCTGGGATGCAAACCTGCTTCAGCTTTTACCCCAAGTGTAGGACTGCAAGGGTACAGCTGTGAGCCAGCAAAATACACTCTTGGTCTCACAGTATGAATATGTTGCTATAATATAATTTTCCTTTTGCTCAAACTGAAGCAAACTGCAACCTGAATCCAAGTTGCATACTCATAAACTCATTTTCTTTTTTCCTCGAAATTTTGTGTGTGTGAAACCCTTGGATCCAGTCCTTGCCACATGCTCAGGATGAGTATGAGGCTCTCAGATGCTGACAGTGTTTTTGTTTCTTCAGCCCATCTATAGGTCTGTTAGAATTACACGGGCTGTGTGTGATGGGGCACTTGGTATTTCACTCTGAGATACAGATTCTGGCCATGCAATGGGAATATTTGATCAGTTTAGGGAGAGCATGATCCCACCTGTGTCTAGAGGATAAGCTAATTTCATTTACTCAGGTGCCCTGCTGTTCACTGGCAGTTTAACCAGAGAATTGGGCACATTATTGCTACCAAGTGCATGGAGATGTACCCAGATGCTTTAAATACCCATTCCCTCATTATGAGCTTGGCTGAACCTCATCCCCAGTGAGGAACACGGCAGCCTGGGAAACAGACCCCAGCTGTGGACCCCGAGAGGGCAGCACAGGATAGCTGGGAGAGCCTAGAACAACACAGGTGTCATTTATACACCAGGCATGCCCCAAAACACCCCTTCTACCTTGATTTGGCATTTTTGGCAGCGCAGGACTTGAATTTCTCAGCTCTTCATGAGCTGAGAGCTCTCGTGGGCTGTTTTGACCTTGCCAGGGCTGGCTGCTGGTGATGTTTTTGTCAGTGTAAATTTGACCTGTTACAGGCTTTTGCAGCCTGCAGGTAAATTGCAGTACAAAGATCCTTCCTGCCAAGGGATTTGGCTGTAAGTTTGCAGTGCCTGGCTGGCAGTGGGAAATGGGACTCAGTGTGGTGATTGTGCTGGAAATCTTTCCACTATGTTTTTGGTAGCAGTTGTTGCTAGGGAGAGCTTGTCAGCCAAACTTGGCATCTGGTGGGGAGTTCTGTGACTTCCAGGACTGGTCTCAAAGCTTATTGATGATTATTCTTTACAATACAGTTCATGAAAGAAGACTTCTGTGTGAGCTTCACCTTTCATTTTCAGAGTAAAACTTGTCCAAGTAAACTGGGAGAAATCAGAAACCAGATGCCACTGCCATTATTACCCTGAAGCCTATAACTAAAATTTTTAATTCATGTTTGAATTCACATTTTTATGTGTGATTGAGAATTGGTAAGGCTAAGTTTTGCCACAGCAACACAGTTGTAGTTATCAATCAAATTGTTTGTGCACAAATGGGAAGAGATTTGTCTCAGACTGTTTTTCATTTTCAGAAACTGCCTGCTGGTCAAGCCCTGGGAGATTTTCCTATATCTGGTGGCAGAGGTAAATCTGTTGCCGTTTTCTTATGTATCAACTGGAAGTAACAAACTTGGAGGAACAGAGGGTGTGGGGCAAGGGAAGATGCAATGCTGAAAGCAGGGCAAATTATTCCTTGAAACATACTTATATCTAGCCATATCTATACTGACAGGTGCACAGGCAGTATGTGTGGCATCTAACAAAATATCAGAACCAACACAGGATTAGAATTTAACCCCAGTTCACTTTTTGAAAAGCCAACTAATAACTTGAAAGCTGAGATTTAGTTCTAATTATACTTTTTTTACACGTTTATAAAGTTTTGCCGAATCTCTTTTTCTCCCTTCGGACTGAAGGATGATCAGAGAAGAGCAGTTCTCTCCCACAAACTCTTCCAGCATATTAAAATGGCAAAATCTGGCTTCTCTCCTTAGAAGCCTTCCAAGTAGAAGTCTGACTCATTGTTCTCATGAGTGCTGTTTTTTGGCCAGCTGGAAGGCTACCATACCCTCTTGTATTCTCCTTACCAAGACTAAAAGAGGACAACAGCAATGAAGAGGGTTGTTGTAATAGTTAATAGTTATCAAATTAATTGTGTCGTCATTTTCAAATGTAAAGAAATTACATGGAATGCATATTGGAACCTAGATTGTAAATGTATTGTGTTTATATTTTACCCCATTAACCAGTTTCAGGTGCCATTTTGTTTGTCCATAAAATACCCCTTTCTTTCCGCACAAATTAATTCCACACTTGTGTCAAGACTTTTGAGAAATTACTTGGATAGTGCAAAAATTGTTACATGGCTTTGACTTCTTCTTAGCACTGGGCATTCAGCACATCCAAGGAGGAGCTGGAGCTTTTTTATCTTAGGCAGCATCAACAGATTTGTTTATTAAATTCCCTCCTGTTACTCCCTGGAAATCAGTGGAAAGCTTTTGGGATGGCACAGGTTGTTGCTCGAGCATAATTGGTCCTGCCAAACCTTGTTGATGATAAGCTGGAGGAAAGGAAGGAAGGAATCCATCCCACTACACTCACAGGGTATATTTAGGTGGTGAAAAAAAACATCCTGCTCCTTATGCATCTGTGTGGCTGAAAGAAGTGATTGCCAGAAAATTGTCTTTAACTGCTTTTCACCCTCTCAGCTCTGCTGGTGGAAATATCCATGGTCAAGTTCCTTGCTCAACTTTCACTCACACTGGGCTCAAGTAATTTAGAGAGTTGTTGGTGGGCATTTTCATGTTGGTTCATTTTCCTGGGAGATGACAGGTATGATCCCATAGATAGCTCTGCTGACACATTTGAAGGAGAAATTCCCCTGGATGGAGAAGAGTGACTTGCAGGGTAGTGACCCATGTCCTTGCAAACTTGGGGTTGTTCCTTGGTCAGAGTTTGCCTTGCCCCAGTCTTCCCCCTGCACCAAGGAGAAGTGATGTGCAATGCTGCTGGTAGTTGTGAAAGCTGAATAACCTGGAATGGGTTGGTATGTTTTAAGTGCAGTCTCTGCCAGAAGCAGCTCTTTGTTGCTGATTAAGTGCATTTGATGGGGATTTTTGATAAAAACTGGTGCTCCAGGAACCTTACCTTGAGTGCAAGGAACACCTCTAAATTGGATTTACTATTACTGCGTGTGTGCGTTCTGGAAAATCAAATTATTTTTGTGTTTGTTTTTACAGATCAAGGATAAATCTCACTTCCAGCATAAGCAGATGTAATTTCATTGAAGTAAATGTAGTTGTTACTCGTGTCTGAATTTTTGGATTTAGCTGTAAATCTTGTTGCCTTTTTAAGGAGACTTTCTGTCTCAACTGCATTCAGTACAGAGCTACGTTGTGAATGCTTTGCAGAGGTTTTGGAAAATTGAGAGGGGCAAGACTCCCTGTGCACTTCAGCTTTCCCCAAAAGAAAAAGATCTTTGTCACAAAAGATTAGTCTTTGAAGTTTACTGGCTAGAAACACAATGCATAGCAGCGATGCGAGAGACCTGCTGCGGGTCAGAGCGCGGGGAGCGCGCAAGGGGCAGAAGGATGGGAAGGGAGGAAAAGACACACCCCTGCTGGAGCCGGCCTTCCAGGGAGAAGCACCCACTCACTCACAGCTGGATCCAGCAGACACAAGCATGCACAGTCCGTGGGGAGAGTGGGAGCTGGCATGATGCGCTTCAGTTCGATGCAAAATGAATGAGCTGCTGTTCTCAGGGATATTTGGCCCCGTCGCTGAAGTGCGAGTACGCGGCTGCATCAAGTGCGCCGGCACCGCGGGATGCCTAGGTACACACTGACGGAGATGGGGATTGACTTGGGTGTTTCGTATGACGTGCCTGGCATTTAATTCCTGTTAGCTGCAACAAAAAGGTAAGAAACTTAAGAAGTGACAAGGAAAAAACCTCAGCCCTTCCCCCTTCCACCCCCAGACAACAGTTTTGCATTAGTGTAGCCTTTGTCTCGAGCTGTATTTTCAAAGCTATGGTCTGTTAGTCTAAAGCAACTGTGTGGATGCCTGCAAGGCAAATTACAGCTCCTAGTGTGACAAAGGCAAGTCAGATTTCTTTTCTCCAAGAGCTGACACTTAACAACCTTCAGGAGAGCACTGTAGCAGAAATGCTGGACTGTGTGCAGAGCGGTAAGTATTTGATGCTGTTCTCCCTCTCCTTTATCCCTTCAGATGTTGCTCATTTGAGCAGTAAGCTAACTATGGATCCTGATGATTAATAGGTTTGGGGGGCTGTGTTCAGCTCAGAATTACATGTTCCTAAACTGGCTGAGGTTACTGACTGCATACTGACCAGCCTGATTCTGTAGAGGCTGATCATACTTTGTTTTTCCTGGTAATGCCATGCTAATATATGAAAAGATGTAGTAGTTAAGAACAGCTAAAGCGAAGAAAGCTCTGTGTGTTTTTGCTCTCAACATACACCACCTATATAATTATTTATGTCTAATTCCCAACTAACTTCTAGCTAGACAGTCTGGGCTTTCTTTTTTTCAGCCCATAATTGACAATGAAGATTGAACAATCTGTGTAAATCTTCAAAAGACATGAACATGTTTAATGGCAAAAGTATTGCACTACATGTGGGTATACATGCATGTTAAATATATTTAGTTGAAGTGAAATGGTTAACAGCTCTTTTGACAGAAGAGGAAACTTCATGATTAAATGTAATCTATTACTTTGAGGTCTCTGTGCTTGCTTAATCCTATCTGAATTTACCAAGAAACTGCAGCAGGAGAAATTTCATTGATTTGTTAATTGATATATAGCTTTGAATCCTTATTATGCTGAGTACGTGGGGCAGGAAGGGAGGCAATCACATTTATCTTTTTCTTTAAACTCAGCAGCTTCAGTCTTCTGTTAGGTTTCTTGCATGTTTTGGAACCTCATTGCTCTCCCTGTTCTGTGCAGTAATTTTTGCTTTCTTAAAGGATAGCTGAGTCTATGAGGGGAGTACATTATCTGTTCCATCTTTTAAAACTATGGCTTTAATTATGTTCTTGTAGCTGTTGCTTTGTTGTTAATGTAATTATAGTAACTCGTGAGTGAGGAAAAAAACATTATTTAGCCCTGGAGCATTTCTCAGTAAAAAGTGGCCTATTTATTTTCATAAGGATTTAAAAGAGAAAAAGGGAAAGATAGTGGGGTTTTCTTATATAATACCACTTATAATTTTTAAGTGTTTTTTTTTTTTTTTAAGTTTTAGTTTCTTTTTCTTTAAATGCAGGTTACTTTTCCCTTTGACAACAGGGGGTGTATATACATAAACCCTTTCTATGAAGAAATTTTAAACTTAGATCTATTGTAATACAGATGAAGAACAAACCATTTGAATTAGTATTTTAGAAAATCAAGGTGTGTATTGAAGGTCTGTGTTATTTCTTGTATTGTTGCAGTATGTTGGGAATTCAGTAAGGCTTTCTGATTCATCATTCACAGTTTCCTGTATTTCATGATATGAAGTGAAACAGTGGACAAAGTTCTGATAGAGTTGATATTAGAGTGCTAGTATTAATTAAACTGCACTGTAAAGCTTAAATTTGCTGTGATAGCCTTATTCTCCTGATAAAGTTAATATAGGTCAACTATATTAACTCTGAAATTTAACAGTTCTAAATCAGAGATATCATGTCAGTAAGAAGTGTTATGTTTCATTTCCACCTATTAGAAAATAACTGGCATGTCCCGGAACTTTTTTTGGTGTCTGCCAAATGAAACAACGTAACCCCCCTTTTTTTTTCAGTAGTATTTTGATGTTGATGTTATATTAAAATCTTTATACATTTTAAAACTTTTCCTAAATTGGAAAAATGTTTATGGCTTATTTTAGTAATTGTTTAATAACTTGAAACAGAAATTCTTATATCACAGATCACAGAATCTCTTAGGTTGGAAAAGACCATGGCACTGAGTGCCACATCCCACATTCAGGGACAATGACTCCTCCCTGGGCTGCCCATTCCAATGCCCAATCACCCCTTCTGGGAAGAACTTCTTCCTAAATGTCCAACCTAAACCTCCCCTGGCACAGCTTAAGATGGTATCCTTTTGTCTCACTGCTGGTTGCTTGGGAATATTCAACCAATTAAATGGTGCTCTAATGATTTGGGGGAAGGTGGCCTGCTGTTCAACATTCTTTTCGTGCTTTCAGAAATGATCTGCAGTGTATTATGGAAGATGACTCTGGTTTACATCAGGGAGGAGGCACCTGAGGTGGCCGTGTGCTTCAGGGGGCTCTAAGTGCATCCACTCTTTAATCTCAGGTTTTCAGTCACTGAGTGTGTGCAGATGAGGGAAACCCTGAAGGAATGGCAAAATGACCTGAGGTTGCTTATTTATGGAGAGGGCTTAAGAATAACAAGGAACCAAGCTTGGCTGTCAGATACCAATGAGATGTCAGATACCAAACCATGAAACTTTCATAGTTTGGGTCCTAGATGTCACACTGATACCTGACAAAATACCAAAAGCCCCAGTAAGCGGGGCTTACTGATTAAGAAAGTCTGTATTCAAAAACAAACTCTTCTGGTTTTAAGAGTAAAATTTAGTCTTTACAAAACATGGATTTGTCAGAGTGCCTATTTTTTTTTATTTTAAAAATAGAATCTGATTTGGTTATAGTAGGCTTCATAATGTATAATTAGCAACAGAATACTAGATCAAGCCATCAATTTTTAAGCAGAACTCTTCTTTGCTACCAGTGGAGAATTGCTTAAAAAATTGATGACACAATCTGGCCCACAATGAACAGGGGATTCATGCAGAAAGCATTAGTTGTAATTCTACTCAGTCTCCGTTCTGGTGGTGGCAGGGACCCAGAAACTCAAGACCAGTCTGCTGGAATAGTCTGCACTTTCAGTACTTATTAGGAGACAAAAGGCTTAAGGACTACTTAAAAAAAAAAAAAAAAAAAAACAAAAAAAAAAAACCAGACAAAAAAACAAGCAAAAAAATTAAAAAAGCAAAAACCCACACACAAACAAACAAAGCAAAATAAACAAAAAAAAAAACCTGCTAATAAGCTACCAAACCCTTAGAAAAATTATAAACCACAGCTATTTCCTTTCATTTAAAAAAACTATTTCTCTTATAGCACACAAAAGTGAAAGGCATAATCATTCTCTAAGCAACAGGAGGGTTTCAAATGCACAGAAATGAAGGCTGTTTCCTTTATTTTTCATGTTGTGTTGTTGAGGTGTAACTGCATTTTACCTAGGGATTTTGTTGCATTAAGTTCTACTAGACTTTGTAATTACAAATGAAAGAACCAGAATAGGCCCTCTTCTGTGCCTCAGAGGATGTGCTCAGGCAAATACTTGTAACTGTAAATAAGGATGAAAGACTCATGCAATGGACTGTAATTTTTAATCAAGTTAAATATGTTTTACTCCATTAAAACTCTAGAGTAATTGACAGCAAAGACATTTCAACTGGTTGCTATCTCTTAGGAAGAGAGATGGTCAGGGCTGCTGCTGGTGTGTGTAGTCTGTGAAAATGCTGAAGAACCATGGAAGTTGCAGGGCAGACCTTTGTAGTTCTTTGTGATACAGTTAACACATGGTAGCCTTTTTTTTTTTCCTGATCTGCTTAAAAAAGACAACCAAGGAAGCTGCAGCATGCCAGACTCCAGGGAAAGCTACAGGAATGAAGAGGTGTGAAGTGTTAACAATGTCTTCACAAAGTTAGCTGAATACATCAGTCACAAAAATTATTGGGCTGTAGACCTCTGCCAGATACAGGATATTAAACCCCTAACACTCTCCCAGGCTCTGCCACACTAGAACATCATCCAAGCATGAGAACATCACCTTGATCCTTAAATACCTTTTTGGAGGTGACAAAACCAAAACCTGTCAGGTGTCTTGGTGTGATTTGCTCTCCATCCCATTGTAGTCTTACAGTGGCCCTTGTTGAAGCAGAAGACACAACAGTAGCAACTGTGGAGAATTTGGAGTCCAGGACAGCTCATGCTGTCCCAGCCACAGGGTTGGATGTGTGGGGCACCTGAGCTGCTGAGGCTCATGTTGTTTCATGCCTGCCAGCTTTGTTCTTCCCTCTTGAGACAGTCCCATAGGTTGGTCATCTGCATAAACACAGCATCACCATGTCCATCAGTACAGACATCTCAGATCTGTGCTCTGAGGTGTTTCTGTTACAGAATCTGGGGAAAAAAGTTGCCCAGGAATGGACTGCAATGGGTCAGCTAGACCAGCCTCCTGCCCAAGCCTGGGCAGGGTTCAGGATTACTTCAGGGCCACTTCAGGTTGATATTTACTCCAAGAACAGAGTGCACAGACTCTTAGAGTATACATCTCTGGGTTTACCTACTCTCTTGGCAAAGAAACTTGAGTTTGCTCTATTTTTTAAACCCTCCCATGAGCAAGTGGGAGACATTAATTAGATCCTCTCCCGTTACATCGTCCCCAGGCTAAACAAGCCCACGTTATCTCCAAGCTAAGCAAGCATGGTAAGCCTTGGTTGCCCATGGCTGAGCTCACTCCAGTTTGTCACTCTCCATGGATTGGTGAGCCCAAACTTGCATGCAGAAGTGCAAATAGAGCCTCATGAGCATCATCTCAAAACATTCACCTCTCAGTGAAATATCCATCACCCTTTCACCTGTGGGGTGGGCATTGCACATCAGTGTCAGCCCCCAGGATACAGTTTGCATCAGTCACTGAGGTACAAAACGTGGCACTGAAAGAAGGAATGGTCTTGTACTCAAGCAGTGCCCCATTACTTACAGTGCTCTACAAGTCTCTTGCCTCCACTGCATCCCTGGGCCTGGGGACTCTGGAGGAAAGCAGGGATCAGAGAGGCAGGTGCCCTTCCAGTACTGCACTTCTCTGTCCCTGAAGGCACTAATCAGAAAACAACCTGGAATAAATGAGCCTGACAGAAGTGATGGGGAGGAAGAGACTGTTACCACTTCCCTGGAAGGCGATGTCCTCTCAGGGTTTGCTCCAGGAGGAAGGTCCTTTCTCACAGCTCTGCAGGCTGTTTTTCTTGGTCTTGGCCTTTTCCCCTCAGAAACGAATCTCAAATCTGTGTAGCAGCCCTGACACAATTTTCTGGGGATTGTCTTCCCAGGTTATTGGCAGGCTCTGGCTTGACCCGTTTAAACTCAGCTTGGAAAAGGATATGTAGGGTACCACACCAAAGCACATGTACATCTGCTCTTGCAGCATTTCTGGCACTTAGAGCAATCACCAGAATCTGCCACTTGAACTGAAACTCTCCCTATCTACTTTTTAGCCTTGGGGCGGTTTTTTTAAATTTTGTTTATTTAAGTTTAAAGGTAAATTATTTAACCATATTTGAGCTACTAGAATGTAAAGAAAATATAGGCAAATAGTATTTTGTATGAAAAATAATTAATTAATTACAAGACACTCCATGAGAAGTTGTTGAGTTAATTGCAAAGCTGTAATTAACTGATTAGAAACAGGAGGTAGCCTCCCCTGATTCATATGCATCCCACGGCAGCCAGAGCCCCTCTCATTTCTGGATGCCTGAGGAAGTCCAGCAGCTCAACTGCTTGTTTTTCTCTCACCTTCCTGAATTTCTTTCAGTGTTCTTTTCTCTGGGCTGGCAGCTGCAGTGGTTATTGTTCTGTCCAGCCGTATCTTGCATAACAATTGGGGAATTAACAGACCTCCCTTTCAGAGTTTGCTCCAGCAGGTCATGTTTTGTGTCTCTAAGACTTCTTTTCCTGTCCTCCCCCCAGTATGTTGTGTCTAAGTTACAGGACAATTTCTCCAGTATAATGTCTTTTCTGGGAGATGGAAATCTCTGTTTGTCGACTTCATATAAAGTCAGTGATTAATGGACAAAGAAAACTAATGTATGTTTTACTTCTCATACTACTTAGAAACACTGTGTTTTCTCAGAAAGTGAAAGTGATACTACTTTTTCAATTCTGATTTTCATATTGGCACTGACATACAGTATCCATGGTGTTTAGGTTTGAAAGGCTTCCAATATTTGCAGTGTTGAGACTCCCAGTTCAGTGTATGACAGGAATGAAGCAGAGCACAATGCGTTTCTTCTTTACAGTGAAGCTAAGTTTCATGCTTCTGTTGTAAAATTTCTGGGAAAGTCAATTACACTTGTAAATATAGATAATTTTTCAAAGTTGACTGCTTTCTTAGAATAATAGAACAGCCCAGATTGGAAGGAATGTGAAAAAAACATTTGATCCAGCCATTTGTGGGAAGGGGAGCCTAAGTGAAATAGTCTAGCATCCTGTCAACATCCTGTGATGGAGCTCTGACATGTCCATGGAGAGTTTGTTGCAGTGAATTCCTGTTTGTCACAAGGAGCCACATAGAGACTATTACAAGGGGCAGCAGGTACAAATTGTGACAGGAGAAGTTTCATCTCAGCATGAGAGAAAATTATATTTCTAGTTGCATGCATACACATCCATTTTACATGGATTCATTAGGGAACCATATACATGTTTAGCTAAAACCTGCCTTAGAAAACTTATGTTTATTCCAGATTCACTAAGCCATTTCTAAGCAACAGATCAATTGCTGCAAGCTTGCTGACATGATATGTATAATGGGAATTGGATCCCTTCCCTTCAGTGTGCTGTCTTTAATCCTAGCCTTATTATTTGTTACATAATGATTTTTCCACTCCGTTTTTTTTTTTTTTTTTCCCAAGAGTCAGTTACAAGCTTGAATGATGTAGGGTCCCACATTTTTGCACACAGTGTACGAACCATGCTCAGATGCTCACTAGAGTTAAGCCCTTTTTAAAAAAGGGAAGTTGTGAGGTGCGTGCAGGAGTGGGAGAGCAGGACTAAGTAGCTCTCTTCTGAGAATAGCCATTATCCCTGTAGAGACACTATGTCTTGCACAGAGTGACATCCAGTGCTTAAGGAGAGATGCAAAGAATCAGGCAGCAGCCCGCATCCTTCTCCAGTCCAGCCAACCCTCTGTGGTAACATCCCAGGGAACTGAGCTTTCTTCACAGGACAAGCTCCAGGAGCACACGTCCCTGGAAGGCAGCAGGCTGTGGAGGTGCAGGGAGTCTCCTCCAGGCTTCAGGGCAGGAGGCAGGCAGAGCAGGTCTGCGGGAGGGGGCAGAAGGGCAGCCACAGCCAGGGAAACTTGTGCCTCTCCTGTCTGCCTTCGCCTGTGGGAAAGGGATGTTGGTCAAGTCACATCAAAGGTTAGTGGCTGCTGAAGTGTGTTAGAAATGAAGGTGTGTGGTGATTTGATACATCCTGGCTTCAGTTCAGTGCTCGTGGAAGGTTGTTCCCCAGGCTGTCACTTCTTCAGAGTGCAACTTTCAGAGGACCCCAAGTGACCTTGAGGCATGAGCTTTTGGAAGAGGCATTTAAAAAACTGATGACAATATTTCTTCTCTTTGAGTTTAAACAATGTAAGGTTTGAACAACCTGAAGAATTATTCTTGTTTCTTTTGTCAGTGTCTGCTGTAGAAAGTGTTATTTTGGAAGAAGGAAGGTTTATGCAGTTTCTGTGTCTATTTATACTTTCTGCATACTACTTCCCAGACTTGTGTGTGGTATTTTAAGCTATATTACCTCCCACCATTGATATGTCTGCACTGCCTCACTGAATTCAGCTGATGCCTGTTGGCTTCATTGCATGTTTCCAAAAATACAAACTTCAGAGCAACAATATTCAATTAAAAAAAAGGTGTTGAGAGGAAATAGTGGCCGTATGCTTAGATACACTGTGCCACAAACAAACAGTGTATGTTAAATGTGCAGTGCTTTTCAGCTACCCTGTCTTATCATATGCTGGAGCTCTGTCTGCTTGAATGCTTCCTAACTTGCTCTTTCTGTTTCTTCATGCTTCCCTGGATTCAGAGAGAGGTAAATTATTTTCATTTCTCCATTTTTGTGTTTATCCTTCCGGCATGCACTGAAAAATGTTGTATTGGTTTGCTTGTATCAGTGAGCAGAAGCTCAACTTAAGTGAGTAAATTCATATCTGTCACCTTTTCAATTTGCTGTTAACAGAATTGTCCAATTGATACTGGCTGTTGGTTGTTTTGTTTTGTTTTGTTTTTTTCTCAGGCCCTAAACGCTCTGATAACAGAACAGTTTAAAATTATGCAGTGCAGAGGATTTCAATATTTGCTTCTGGTCTTGGGATTAAATTCAGATGATGATGTTTTCTGGAATCTGAAATGCAAAACAATAGTGTTAAAATCACAGGTTTTATTTAAAAGATTAAGGAAACATGGTACTGAGAGCAGGGGATTTCAGAGCTAGGTTTAGCAAGATTTGAAAAAGTAAACATTTATTTTATATTTTGGTATTTGTTTTGAGTCCATCTGGGTTGCTTGCTTGTATTTTAAGTTTGAAGAAAAGTTGTCCCCAGTACTTTTTATTTATTTGGATGTACAAAGGGATCGTTTGGAATTCTCTACAATGCTTCCTGTTTCATGGGAGCACAGACACTAAGGCATTGTAGTCAGGTGCTTTGCAGCACAAGGGCTGCAGCCACTCCAAAGGCTCTTAGCAATAGAATTGCATCCCTCAGATGAGATTTGGGGGTTGTTTGCTCTTCTAAATTGCAAAAACTTGAAAGTGGGACTGGGTGAAAGGGATGTGGTTTAGAGGTCCAGACTATTCTTTGTGTTTGCTTTGTTGGAATGTAATGAGAATGGTTTCCAGGCCTGACTTTTTTTTAATCAATTCTTCAGGCAGTGTTGGCCTAGGGAAATATTTGAACTGTCTTGATTATGGTTTTGCAGTCTAATGTAGGTTTCATGCATGTGGAGAGTGATGATCCTTCCAGCCTAGCAGTAGCAAAAGTGTGCTTCAAGCAGATTCGTGTGTAATGTCTGTGCACAACTGCTGTGTTCTCTGTCTGAATAATAAAGAACAAAGGAGAACTAGGAATCCTTGCTTATAAAACAAGTCACACTGGAGAGATTAACCATTCTGGTGTAGTCTTCTGTCTTCAGTTAAATGTGTAACAGAGCTTTGAGCATCTCAACTTGATGCATTTCTTTATTAAATCTTTAAATATTCCTTTTAAACAACAGCCCATTAGATATTCCAATTAGTTCTGGAAGACAGAAGCATTGTCAAAAATATCTAAATACTAATTATTTGTCAAAGTCTAATTTACAGGACCTGCTGCAAAGAGGCTGTTCAGAGGTTCACAGGCATAATAACAGATTCATTTACTTAAAGGAAATTCAGGATTCATCATGCTGGCCATCCTGAGGAGTTAAACCACCACATTACAATGCTTCCAGGGAGAAGCAGCAACTATAATGGCCTTGGAAAACTACCTAATTTGTGTGCCTTTTCTTTGAAAACTGCTGCACAAGGGTAGGAAGGCAGCCCCCTGACCATGCACATTTCAAAAATATTGTGAAGTAGTTAAGGAAAATACCAACATAACACTCTGAAAAATTTGTGTTGACCAAGTCAGTGGCCAGTGATTTTTCATACTATCTGTCCCAGAAGTTCTGTCTTTTGTTAAATGCATCTATAAAACAAGCAGAGGTCAAAGCTGCTGATTGACTTTTCAGTCTGCCCCGCCTGTCTAGCAGTCGGTGAGCAGCAGTAAGCCCTGTGTGACCCCCAGTCGCCAGCTAGATGTAACACACTGTTATCTGTGTCTCCTTGGGCTGCCAGACCTACAGGAGCTCAGTTCCCAGGGCACCCCCTTGGTGGTGACCATGGCACATGTGACAGATTGTCCTCCTTGCCATGATGGTGGTGCTTTGGCCATGTGATTGTGAGGTGAGGCTGGGAAGGAGGACCGCCATGGAACAAACATTTAACCTGTACAACCTGTACTGTTGTCACTGTGCTAACAGAGCTCATGGATCTGGAGAATTGCACTTTGACATGACTCCATTTGATGCAAACCTGTGGCCCTTTGCAGGAGTAGAATAAAACCCTTGGCAGTAGAGAGGGAAATGATTTGTAACATCTCAGAGCCGCCTTTCAAGCTAGTGAGGCAGTGGTGGCGAGGCTGACAGGGCTCCTGTCCCCTGGGCACAGGAGAAGGTGGCAGGCAGCACTGAGACCCTGAAAGCCCATTTGGGGGACCAGCTTTTGCAGCTGCCTAAGCATCAGGCTGCAGGAGGGAAATTGGAGTGAAAGTCATGCAAATGCTTTCAGGCTTGGAAGTGCTGGGCTCTGAAGGGCTGAGCTGCGTACCAGACATATCAGCTCTGAGAGGGCTTTAACAAATTTTGGAAGCACACAGAACTGTGGCAATGATAAGACATCAAAGAAAAACCGGCGGCTGTGAGTTTTAGAGCTGCCAGACTAAAGCCTCTGAGTATCACACAAAGTAGCTATAGCTCCTCCTTCAGAGTTAGCAAGTGACATTATCAAGGAATAAAGCAAACAGCCTTTCAGCAGGAGATAATTTGCCCTACAAACTTTATGCTTGAATTAGAAAAACAAGCTACACTCTGTCAATGCCAGACCATTTGAGGATAATTTATTAAAATGCAGAACTGATGTTTTGCTGCAAATTGTGTAAAAACTGAAATAAGAAAAATCTCCTTCCGTCTTCTTGGGAAGAGCATTTTAACTGCTTGGACCCAAAATTCATCATCAGGGTAATGTCATGGTAGCCGTGTGTGCTATGGCTGGAGAGTAGCTAAAGAGGGGGAGGAGCTCTGTGAGGTGAAGTGCTTGGAGTGAAGAAAAATGGAAGGCTTTAATGTGTGTTTAGGGTTTCCAACAACTGTCAGAAACAGAGGAAAAATTCTTTCTCTCCCACATCACTTTTAGCTCTCATCACTGAGGAGAGAAGGGTACGTGTGGTTACTGTATAACAGAAATGGGAAGGAGAAGACTCTTAGGAATAGTTATTTTTCTTCCTCCTCCTCCAGGATTTGATTCCAAAGGGTTGGGTATATATTCAGCTGGAGAAGGGGCTATGAGTTTCATTTGGACCAGGTGGAAAGGAAGCAGTGGTTTCACTTGGTATCTGTCTGGTATCTGGTAGTTGAAAGGTCCTCAGTAAATCTTTTTTACAGATTTTGCACCTTTTGTAAATGCTACTTGTTTCATTTAGTTATCATTTTCTTACCTTTGGATTTTTCTCCCTAACTTTGCAAGTTCCTTGATGTGACCATAATAAAAACACAAGTGAACTGAACAGAGTCACAAACACTATTTCACCCATAAGCCATTCTCCTTTCTCCTATGTGAATATAAAATCTGGATAAAAAGCCTGAAATGTTAATCCAGAGGATCTGTAATTTCTAACATACATATTACTGCAGGGTTTCTTGCACCTCATCTTCTCTGCCATTCATGATACTAGAATGTTTGTGTGTCATGGAAAAACCCCTCCCCAGGATGGTCTTGGTGGCATTATATTTACCTGCTTTTATCACGTGCCTCCTCTCCCTTCTCCCCTTTTCTCCTCCTCTGCTCCCATGGACGTTCAAGTTGACAGTGAATGGCAGCCCCCTGCCAGGTGCCTCTGACCCTGCTCTGCTATAGAGATGGCTGCTCTCCCCTTTGTGTTTCCTGCTTTCATAAGCCTCTAGTGAGCTGTTTCCAGGAAAGCAGAGTCAAGCCTGAAAGCTACAGACTCAGGAGATGGTTTCCTCACAGCCTGGCATACCCGTTCTCTGACCCTGCAGTTACAGAAGTCTATACACCAGTACAGAGCAATCATCTTCTGCAGGCTATTCTGGATGAATTTCAATCAATTTTAAGACAAGCCCAGAGCATATAATTTTGTGATTCAAGGATTCTTGTTACAATTTGTAACACATAAATCTGGAAAGAAATGTACATTTTCCTGCATGTGTATAATTTTAATGTAGATGCTTTAAATAGCAGCAATTTAATTTTATTGAGAAGAGTAAAAAATTTTATTTCATACTTTAAGGCTAGAATGTTAGGATTCATGCAATTCTACATTCTTCTACAGTCTTTTGAAGAAATAAGTTTAATGTAATAAGGTAATGGAGGGTGTGCTACTCTTTTAGGCTGTACTTAATTGAGATGGCTCCTAGGACTTTAGCCTAATAGTGGCAAATGGTTATAACTGCTACTCAAACAGGACAGCATTAGCATAAATTGCTTTTAATGTGATTATATTCATCCAAGGTTGAGCAGCTAAGTGATGCTTAGCCAGGTGTTAAATAGGTATGATTATCTAAGGTTTAGTCAATGACTGTAGACATTTGCCAATTAAAAAGAGTAAAAGAGCAAATAGAAATTAAATTCCCTTCTACTTAGCACCTTACATTGTCCTTTCAACTCTCAAAATTGCTTTTTAAAATGTCTTTCTCTAGTTCTGTATTCTTTCAAAATAAATTACTATAAATTTTAACTGTTCAGCAGAACCAGTCTTACCCACTCTTACACAAAGAAATTCTTATCTGTTTTTTTGTTTTGTTTTGTTTTTCTAGCTTTTATCCTGATTACTGATTCATATTCCAGTTCCTAGAACTGGAAAGTTATTAGTGGATGATGTAGTGTGCAAATGATTTTTAAAAAATTAAAATTACCTTCTATGCAGTACTTCTCTATAATCCTGTATGAAGTGTTGCACTTCAAATTTCAAGACTATACAGCTTTGTTTGCAACACCATTCTCCCACTAAACACCTTGCTGCTCTCCCCACTGACATGGAATTAAATTTTACTAGGAGCTGTCATTCAGATCCCACCAATTTCATGTGCACACACACCCTATGGAGACAGAGACTCATCCAGCTGGATGAGATGTGATGTTAACCCTGTACTAGCTCTCCATGCAGCTGTGGGCTTTGAAATAGCTTTTAAATTTCTTTTTTCACTTGTTTTTCCTAGCAGAATGTAAAGATAGGGTAAGAGGAGACATTTGCCCTTTTCTGTAGATTTCTATTGCAAACACGTTGCTCAGCACTTCTTCATTATCCCAGGGGCCTGTTGCACATAAATCTCACTTAAATGTTAATCAGCTTCAAGTGAGCGGCAGTCAAATGAAGCTTTATAGATGAAGCAACCCAGAAAAGATCTGAAGTGGAGGAAGAATCAGAGACTGGTCTTCTAACTTACTTGGGATTCAAGGCTTTGGACAAAAAAGAAGCTGTTCCATTGTGGTCCTATGTAGGGGAAACACAAAGCTTTTCCTAAGTTTTATTGTTGCTGCAGGAAGCAGATGCTCTGAAATCCTAAGAAAGCCATACCTTTCTTCTCCAAGACAAACCATGGAGCTCTGTTCTCTGGGTGCCTAGAAATTCCTGAAGCAAGGCTCCTGCTGGCAGTGGAGGAGCCAGCTGCCACCAGCTGGTACCAGGTCTTGGCTGCTGGGCTGCCACGCAGGGCCACTCCTGCAAGCATCTAGGTGACTTCCATGAATTAATGGCACCAGGGGTACTGTCTGTGTGCTGCCAGAAGGGGGAAGGCTGGTTTGTGTGCTAATTTTGATTGATGATTTGAAAACAGATGGTGCTGGCAGGGTTGAGTATGATATGTTACCACAGGTTTAGAAGAATTCACATTTCATACTTTGTCTCAGTAGATGCAGGCCCTGATCATCTAAAGCTTTATAATATTCACAATCCATGAATGTGATTAGCTGATTTACTTTGTTCAAGCTGTTCAGGTACTTAAACTGAAACACTGGTGTGTGAGTCTGCAACACCACCAGCAGGGTTTTATTAGCTCGCAGTACTCAAAACTGATGTACTGGCTGGTGTGTCATTTTCTTCTGTAATTGCGTTACACAGCCTTGTTTATGATTGCATACCATTTACAAGCAGAAATATTTACAGAAGCTGCAGGACCACGTGCTGGAGGGGCAGGACACAAGCCTTGCATGCAGCACTGAGGCGTGGGCCAGGTGGTCCTGGCAGCTCTTTCCCAGCACCCACCACCAATCCCATGAGGTTTTTTATATGGCACCTTGTTTCATGTTTTTTCCCCTTAGCTGCTAATTTCTCATAGGCTACAGTGATCCATACCCTCTTCTCTTGGAGTCCAGCTAGGAGTCTTCAGTCTGCTTTTGATGCATTAAGCAAGGAGGAAACCATTCTAAAGCAAGGCTTGGCACATGTCCAGATGAGCCAAAAGCATCAGTCTTTTTCCAGGAGCAAGATCCCAGCTGAAACTCAGCATCTTGCAGTACAGAAAAACGAACAACATGCCAAAAAGCTCTTGTGGCCAAGGGACTTGTGGAGGAAGCCTTGGGGCATCATCTGTAATAGAGAGCACCTTCCTGGATTATTGCTTTGTGATTTTTCCTGCAGGTCACCATCAGCTGGGTAAAACACTGTCCCAAAGGATGCATGTGTCTCACATGCTGGCAGGGCTGTGCTGCAGCCAGTGACAGTCAATGCAGCCCATGGGCTGGGATGCAGCAAGATGGAGAGGGGCCTCCAGCTTCACTGTGTTTCTGCATGCTTCAGTCATGTGGAATTGCTTTCAGATCTCATGCTCTGATAGTTTTGTGTGGCTTGGAGTTTTTTTTAAATATCATTCATCAGGCTTCAGGCTGCAAATCACTTAGATGGAGCAACCACCGGTACCTGTTACTGAGCAGCCCTTATATTGCAAGGGCTCATGAAGAGCAAAATGTGCAGCTCAATTAGATACAGGCACAGTTCTTAACTGCAGGACAGTGTCTGTATCTTGTACAGAGCAGGATGGCCAGCAATCCATTTGTCACAGTCTCTGATTCTCCCTGGATAGCTTCGGTGTAAAATTCTTCAATTCATGGAACATTGAAAATGAATTTTAAAATTGGCTATCCATGCTACATTAAACCCTGCTCAGAATATTTACAGACTTTTATATACAGAAATACTTGAGTTTATACAAGATCTGTGGCTTAGGAATATCCCTCCTATCTCTTCACCACTGAGAGCTGTGCTGGTAATTATTTATGTGTAAAGCAGAAAGGCACCGAAAAGAGACTTTAGGCATAAGAGGCTGGAGCAAAGTCCCGGAGAAATCTGAAGGTAGCAAGAGGATCACAAAGTAGGAATGAGCAGTGGTTGCTTGGAGGACATGAAAAAGCAGAGGTGCAAGACCAGCAAACAGAGTCTGGTATATCAAGGATGGCAGCTGGGCAAAGCCAGACTTCTTCCTGGCTCAATATGTATTACTTTGACTGTTTCAGAAGAGCTCCAACACTTAAGCAGGCTGAGAACAAATAAACCTAGTCATGGCACTTCCTGCATCCATGCTAGAAAGCAATACTGTGCTGCGCTGACTAGCCAGTACTGTGCAAAATTCCCTTTTGTAGGGCAGCTTTATTTAACTTTTGAAAAAATAAGGTCAGAAATTTAGGGCAATTAGTGTGAGCAAAGCTCAGCAGGTTCACATCTCCCTTATGCAACCAGATCTCTAATTACTATCTGCATATTTTAAACACTTTATACAGTCCTTTGAAATACGATTTTTCTCTGACTACAATGTTGTATGTTATTTCTTGGATTTTTTTAGCAGTTAAGAACTGCATAAGGTTTCTGTCTTAATATGTAATTCTCTCTCTACTTCATCTTCAGTAACATATTTGAGTAAATTTTGCTATTTAAAATTGCATTTGGAATCGCCGGTTGTAACTTGAGTAAGTTGCATGGTTAGGAAACCATAATGAGCTTTTGTATAATATAGATTAATTTTTTGAATAATATAGATATATGTTTCATGGGTAAGCAGTTTACTACATTTGTAGACCTGCTTTGTTGAAGGCATGTATTTTATACCTTGAGAGCTGAGACATAAGCTGAAGTCAGACTTGCAATTTTGGAAATACTACTGATTCTAATGTCATCAAATTTGTTTTGCATGTTTCTAACGTGTGCATTTATCTTGTTTACACAGAGACTTTGCTTATGTGGCAAGAGACAAAGACACAAGAATTCTGAAATGTCATGTGTTTCGATGTGACACACCTGCAAAAGCCATTGCTACAAGTTTACACGAAATCTGCTCAAAGGCAAGTGGATTTAAAATCAGCTGCATTTGTCTGTTCAGAGATCCTTGAGTCTTATACATATAATCAGCAGTTGTATGCAGTGTTAGTGGCAATGAGAAACAGTGTAGAGAATTTGTAAGGGAACGGATGAAAATGGATAGGAATTATGGGAGAGTGGACATTTAGATTTGAGGAGGATGATATGTGCTTTTGATTTGACAAGTGTGTATAGAGGCCAAAGGCTTTCCTGAAAAATAAAGAAGCTGCAGGTTCAAAATTGAAAAAGAACACAGAGGTTCAATTAATGATGTTAAACTCCATAAATACATCAGACCTTGTTTGAATTGTGTTATTCAGTTGTATTGTCCTGCAGGACATAGAGGAAGATAGTTGCTAACTGTTAAAATTATTAACTTTTAAAGTTGTTATTTAAATAGAATAACCTGCTGAGTCATGTGCCCTCTGACTTATTTCAGATTTCAGAAATAGGGTTGTAGTTGCTGCTGTACTACATATTTTTTAAATGCTGTATTATTACTGTCTTCAGATTATGGCTGAACGGAAAAATGCTAAAGCTATGGCTTGCAGCTCATTGCAAGACAGGACGAATGTCACCCTTGATGTTCCTCTGCAAGGTACTGTGTGTTACAGCTAGTATCTTCAGGATGCTCCTGTTTTAGATAAGTTTTGTTTCTGATGCAGATTTTGACAAAAATGGAGCATGCTGGGTGGAGAAGTCAGGGGTGTATTCCTGATGTATCTGTAATATAATCTATTATATCATTAATCTATTTCTAATGTATCTGATTGTAATCTGTTCCTCTATTACTTTATGTATTTTTCTTGGTTATGCTGACAGTTATGGAGTCCTGCTCAGTAATATCAACTTGTGCATTTCCTCTTTTATTTTGAAATGCAAGTGTTTCAAACACAGTTATACTTATTTGTGGTTACTCAGGATATTGTATTTTTCAAATCAAAATACTTCCTGACTTAAGACTGCACCAGTTGGCCAAATCTTCCTTAAAAGCAGAATATACTCCAGTTACTCACTTGGATTCAGAAGTGCCATAGGAGTACTCCTAGGTTTCAGCATCTATTTTAGCAACTTCTGAGGCACAAGGGTACCACGTGGGTTGTCATCCAGCTTTTGCATACTTCACTGCATGGTAGAAGGAAGTTGCTTTTGTGTGCTGTTATTGGTCGTATCTTAGTAGTTGCTGTTTTGAAACTATTCCAGGAGAAAAAATATACTTTGCATTACTTTTAGAGCAAATTATATGCTTCTAGATCCACCAGTTTGTACCGAGTATCTTACTCCTAATCCATACATCAGCTTGTGCAATGGTGTGTGTAATGTGTACTGTTCAGGTAGTAGTATTGATAACTTGGAGATTGTGTTTAACATATTAGCAAGGATGGTATTAAAGCAGATTACAGATTTTACATAGTTGTTGCAGTGAAACTTAGGTTTATACATCTCAGAGACCCATTCATGTTTATTTTCTCCGTTTTAATATGCCAACATTACAATATGATTTTATTCTTAGCATAGACCAAAAATTCCTTTAGAAATTACTGAGGCTTGTTCTTGTTAGAAGAAATAAAAATTTCTTTAAATCGATGTAATACCTTCAGAGTACAATTAATGGGTAATCAGTTTTATGTTATTAATGAAATAAGAATGCTTTTTCCTTCTGTGAATGCTGATTAATAGAAATTGACTTTTGTTCCCATGCAGTAGATTTTCCAACACCAAAGACAGAACTGGTACAGAAGTTTCACGTCCAGTACCTGGGCATGCTACCTGTAGCTAAACCTGTGGGTATGTAACACTTAAGTGAATTCCAAATTGCCTTGCTTAAACTCTAATGGCTTGTCAGCTGCCAGTGCATGACTTTTGGAGGGGAGCAACACTTCTGTTTCAGTCACATGAATCAGGCATAAAGACATCTAATATTCAGGGCATCACATGAACATCTGTTTTGCAAACAGGGTATTCTGGGAGCTGCCAAGAAGGCGGAGTTTCTTTCTACAGCTTTCTCTGAATATGAGCTGTGCTACTGTGCTACTAATGAGTAGGGCCCTAAAGAACTGAAACAGTACAAAAGCTAAACAAGATGCTATACTGGTTTTTTTTGTAAGCCAGAGGCACCTGTTTTGGTCTTCCAGATGGAGAAATACAACTTCACAATACCTTCTTCCATGATCATATTAATTTTAATAAGGAATACAAAAACTCTGTTTTCTGTACTACTGAGTGGAGATTAAAAAATCTGTTATGTTTTATATGTATTATTTTTAAGTTGTTAATTTTATTCTCTTTTAGGAATGGATACTCTGAACAGTGCCATTGAAAGTCTAATGGCTTCCTCTAGCAAAGATGACTGGTTGCCAGTTACCATGAACGTTGCTGATGCTACTGTCACAGTCATCAATGAAAGAGTAAGGCAGACTGTGTTGTTTAAAACACAATTAAAATGAGTGTTGAAATCCAGGAACACAGAAATGCTAGTTGGGTTAATTTAAACTAAAATTTATTTGCTTACTTTGCATTTTATTTCTTTCCAGAATCTGCAGAGGCTCTTACTGCTCATACTACTTTCAGTTTTCTTTATCATTCCAAACATGTTCTCAGAAATAAATTATTATAAATATTAATTAGATAATTAAATTCAGTGTATTCCTTTCTAGGAATTTTGAGCCTAAAATTTTGAAGGTTGACCCTGAAGTAGTAGCAATCCTAAATTCCAAACTGCATTTGCCTTACTCTTGGTATGGAAGCCAAGAGTAATATAAAAATTTGTGTTACAGAAGAAAATGTAGAGCATTTTCCATGGAGTGAGACTTACTGATGCTGTATTTTATATATGTCTTTTGATGAGGTACGAAATCAACATCTCTTTAACATACCAGTAATAGAGGAGCATGTTTTGGAGTCATTATACCTATGTTGTTTTGTTTCTTCGCAAAACAAGCAGTTTCTAAAAGGTACAACATTTTAAAATTTTGTGGCAATGCTCAAAGCCTCGGTGACAGCCGGGACGGGGAGATCCCGCCCAGGCCTGAGCACGCTTTACACAGATGGATAAGAAGGAATTACAATTCTGTATCAGGATATCCTCCTATTCAACAAAACTGAAAGTTCCACAGAGTATCCAGTAGTAATGTCAATCCTTTGGTTCATGACCAGAATGAAGAGGAAGTCATGGTGGAGTGTCGTGTGCGGTTTCTGTCCTTCATGGGAGTAGGCAAAGACATCCACACGTTCGCCTTCATTATGGACACAGGAAACCAGCATTTTGAGTGCCATGTTTTTTGGTGTGAACCAAATGCAGGCAATGTATCAGAAGCTGTTCAGGCTGCTTGTATGGTAAGTGACCTTCTTCAAAGGCATCTAATAGCACTTCAGATTTTCACTACCTCCATAAATTAGCATTTTTTCAAATTTGTAATTATATTAATTTCAAGACAGAGAAAATAAAGATAGAAATAGGAGTATTATGATATATTTAATAAATTAAAATGCAAACATTCTAATGTTTGAAGCATCAGCTTAGTGAAAAATGCCCCTTTAATTATTTTCTCTCCTAACCTCTGCAATATGCATGTTAATTAGAAATCTTTTCTTTCACTACACAAATTGTCTAATGCCAGGAAAACATTTTGGTTGGAGTCGTGTTACGAAATCCAGAAAATAATCCTTATTCAAGAGTAGTTGAACCCAGAAAACTTACTTTTCAGTTTTCAAATGGGTATTTATATGATTTATACCCATATCTGTTGTGTGCCAATGGACATTTTCTGTAACACTGACAGACCAATTTCCCATTAACTTCAGCTGAGCTTTTTGACACAGCCAAAGCAGATGCTTGACTATATTTATTTTTGACAGATTTATATTTATTGAGTAAATACTAGAAGTGTATTTAAAAAGGTCTGTTAAGTGATTTGATCCAGTAATGATTACAGAATGGCTTTGCTTTGTTGCAGTTACGGTATCAGAAGTGCTTAGTAGCCAGACCTCCTTCACAGAAAGTTCGGCCGCCCCCGCCGCCTGCAGACTCGGTGACCAGAAGAGTCACAACTAACGTAAAAAGAGGAGTCTTGTCTCTCATTGACACTTTGAAACAGAAGCGCCCGGTCACCGACATGCCATAGCTGCTTAAGAGAGAAGATTCTCCTACCATGTGACTGAAGACAGCAGTAGCTACACTAAGGAAAATGAACGGACAATGTCTGACCTTCCATTTCAGTTGCTGATGCTTTCTCTTCCGAGAATTTACCCCTATCGAAACAATGTTAGACAAGCATGTTCTCTCGTTCTTGCCACCATCGTGTGATATGAAAAGAAGCATGAATAATTTTTTTGCTGTCAGTGAGTTACATCATGGGCAATGGAAGGTCTGTTTGATTGTAAATACACGAACATTACCTAAATTCACACAAAAAAGAGAATATGGCCACGTCCCTCCCAGTGAACTCATGCTAAAGTCCTTGGAGTGAATGATGCCCAAGTTAAAAGTTTCACCTTCTTGAGCTGGATTTGTCATAAACCAATCATGAATCCTACAGCACTTTGCTCTGTTTTCAACACTGGAATAGGTATCAAGTATTAGCTACCATTTAATTACTGTAGATTAAATACCAAGTTTTATTTTTTACAGAACTGCACCTGTTACTTTTAAAATTGTTTGTCAGCATTGGTCTAGCTACTACTTTAACACCTCTCTGACATGTTTTTGAATCATAGTGTCATTATGTCATCTTCTGGTTACACATTATGGTCTTACAGAAGAATTTTTTTTTAAAACCAAACCAATGATGAAAAATCCAGAAGTGTTTTCAGTAATTGAGTTGCAGGGTGATCCACTGAAGCTTTTCAGCTTTAAACATACAAATTCAACTGCTGGCTGTTAAATTTATTCTCCTAAATCTATCATTAATTCATAAAAAATAGTTTGTTTAATGGAGGTCTCAAATCAATCAAGAATAAGAAGAAGTAGTTAGTGATTTTATTCTCTTACAACTGTTATAGAGACTAAACTATTCCATACCTTTTCTATACAAGTGTTTGATTAAATGTTCAGTTCAGTGTCTGGTTGCATAATTCTCCCTTCCCTCAGAGTTTTGTTGCTGAATACTTAGCATGCCAGAAGAAGAACAATTATATTTCTTGTTATTTATAAAACTTTATGAAATTTATTTTACTTTTAATGCCCTTGTAACAAAATAAGAAGAGAGTTCTTTTTTAACAGGATAGTGTTTCAGGTAGTACAATTGGATTTCACTGCTTTTGCTCCAAAGACTTCATCTAATTGATTTGCTTTACACACCTGCAGACCCTCACAAATCAGCCGAGCATTGCCCTTGAAATTGTACCTCAGGCTGATTTTGAAATGCAGTCATGCATCTTCAGTCTCTCCCTTTGTCATCTTCTGTCTAAACCTGCAGATTAGTACAGATTTTGGAAATGGAACATTAAGTGTGTTTAACTAGTATTAAAAATGTTTTACCTCCATTTATAGCTAGGTTCCAAACTCTGTCTCCCAAGTCTGCAAATCTTGTGATACTCCAATGATAAAGGAGCCCTAGCAAAGTTCTTGTTACAATAACTCTTTTTTTTTTTAATATGCAAGAGACTGTTACAAACAAACTATTTTCTTTTTTATTTCCTGGTTCGAAGAAATTAGTGACCACACCTGGCGAAGTAACTTAGGAACACAACAGGAAAATAATGATGATTCAAGAAATTTCTGCAGTGAAAAATGCAGGAAAATCATTACTAAACTCAGTGTGATGTATGAGCAAATGTCAGGTGAAGGCTGGCTATGCAACTATTGTAATTAAATTTAGCTTTCTACAATATCCTCTGAAGAGCTACAGATCTCAGATCTCTTCATGACCACGATTCTACACCTCAGGCACTGAAGCAACTGTTCCCCCCCTCAAGGCTCACTCTTGCCACCTCCTTTGCACCACCTCTATTGCCTGTACAGATGGAAAAGCTGCTTATGCTGAGTACACAGGGAGAGCTGGAGGGGAGGGGTGCAAACAAACCCACCCCCTTTAGCAGTACCTGTGGCTGAACTGACCACAGAGCCAGATCACACAGCATGGGGATGGCAGCTTGCATATAGCTTCTATAGTTTCCAGTACTGATCCAAGTCACCTCTGTTAGGAGCAGTGTAAAACTCACTTCCTATCAGAGAATCACAGAACTGTTTGGTTTGGAAGAGACCTCAAAGGTCGTCTCATTCCAATCCCCTATCGGGGGCACTTTTCACGAGATGAAGTTGCCCATCCAACCTGGTGTTGAATATTCCCAGGGATGACTGCTCTCAAACTGTGGTGGCTAACAGGTACCCTTAGGTAGGATTGTGAAGTTAGGAGATAAAAGTTTCCTTGTTTGTCATTGTGCTAGTGATTCACATTTTAATTTATTTTAAATTAAATACTTTGACTGTGTCTTTAAAGTTCCTGCTGACATTCCTGTCACAAT
Organism: Taeniopygia guttata; assembly: GCF_048771995.1. Taxonomy (NCBI): domain Eukaryota; kingdom Metazoa; phylum Chordata; class Aves; order Passeriformes; family Estrildidae; genus Taeniopygia; species Taeniopygia guttata. The sequence goes on along the minus strand of NC_133028.1, from coordinate 23,174,896 downwards.
TTCGAATTGGCAACTGTTGTACAGCAGTGAATTAATTTTAAACAGTACAATTAAATTTTGTCATTGCATCTGCACAGTGCTGATTAACTAGTGTTAAAAGGGAGATCCAGACTCTCTTTAACTAAACCACACTTAGCAAACAGTAGTGTAAAGGTTCTACACCCGTGTTGTCAAGGCTAGGAACATCTGGTTAGCCTTCATTAGCAACGTGTGCAACTGCAGGCAGGGCAGAGGAGAACACAGAAAAGCTGTACATCACTCACCAGTGTATGTTTTAAGAGGTTTATGTCTGTTAACAAAATGCTGTTGATTTTGCAAATATTTAAGTAGTGTGCTTGATGATTTGACTATATGTGGCCTTTCTGCTTCAGTAGAGCTCCTTATTCTCCAAAAGATTTAATATACACCAGGTGTTTGCCGAATCAGAGCCTAATATTACATAGCCTATTATCTGTTGTTTCACAATATATTCAGACACTCTTTTTACCATGGCCAAAAAAGTATGTATGGAGTATGGGTGTGTGTGTGTGCTTGAGCAACTGCAACTGTTCTAGTTGATGTTATAGCAACCCTTCAGTTATCTATGCATTTTTTATAATACCTAGTCATTCTGTAGGCCAGCAGCCATGTTCACTATGCCTTGTATGTCTGATGCCGCATTCTAACTTAAACTGTTAAATACAGCTTAAAATATTTTTATTTTATTTATTCTATTTTTACTGAAATATCCTGCTTTATTATGTTGATGTATTGTCTTTACTGGATGTGCTCTTGTAACATTCTCCACTCTGTATTCTATAGGTTGCCTAAAAAAAAGGCAGGCTTTGTAATTATTTGTAGTCACATTTTTATTGAAGTCTGTAGAAGAATCATGTAAAGCAAAGCTAACTTCTTAATTTTTTTCAATGCAAGTAGTAAGAGGTATCACAAGTCAGTCATGGCATTAACAGGTTCCCTTGCAGAAGCAAGGAGATTTATATTCACAGTCAATGACTAATAGATAAAAGCCTTTCTTTTGAAATCTGTAGTGCTGGCTGTAGGCTTTATTTAAGCCACTTACTGTTTCATTTACAGGGGAGCAAGGAGGTGTGGGAGATGCAAGCATATGGAGGCCACCTACAGGCTGGTTAACTGGGAATAACAAAAATAGCATAAGAACAGCATAGAATCCATTCACAGTAAAATGAGGTCTAGTTATATACTTCCTGTGTAGAGTCACCTGTACTTACAGAAATATTACACCCTTCAGTGGCAGAGGAACAAAAATTGTGGAGTACCTAATAGCTCACACCAGTGCTGTCACAAAGGGTTCTACATTTCTTAATTTTATCAAGCATTTCATAGATCATTTATCATGGAATCTAGAAGTGTTAGTACATCACTGATGGAAAAGAGAACATTCTCATTTCAAGAGCCAGTATGGGCTCAGCATTTCAGCATTACCCCCGAATGCATTACTTCTTTCATGGGCACGTTAATTAACACATTGCCACACCATGTGCTGTCCCAACAGCCAATGCAGGTTCAATTTAACAGCAGTAAGACAGAAGGAAACACACCACTGTTTATTAGCAGAGCCCAGTCTTACATAAAAGTACATGACTGACAAGAAAAAGGACAATTTTCCCTGCTGTTGACCACTTATGTAATCTGTTCTGAGAATAAATTTAGCTGCATAAAGTGATTGTCTCAACTGTTACTGCTCCATGAAACTGCAAAATTATTTTGTTCAAATTAGTGGTTGAGGGAAGGGAAAAACACACTGGTGGTTTAGAGGCAATAGCAGTACTATGAGGGGTTTTGTATCTGAAAAGCTGAATCAACAGTTTCTAGTTGAAAATTACAAATAAACAACTGGATAACAGAAAAACAGTTACATAAGATATGGTTTTACTGTAAAAAGTCATTGACTGTTACAGGCATCTACCTGCAAGCCATCTGAAGTCAGTCCAAGATGTTGCCACCATGTGATGCTCCACACTTACAAACTAAGCTGCTGCCCTGCAGTTGAAATATTCACTCTCTGATATTCTTGGTAAGACATCAAGATTCTAACTGGTTTAACCTCCGTACTATGTCAAAAATGCAAATTCCTGAAAGCAAAATGAGGCCAAGTGTGGGACATCATGGCACATATTACGTAAGTAGCCCAGAAATTCTGTTATTAGACACATGTATGTTGTTTTACAAGTAATTTTAACTTTAATAATGAATGATACAGATCTTGATTTTTTTTTCTAAAAATCATTCTTTAACTGCAGAATCTCATTTATTTTAAGCATTTAACAACCATATTTGGAAAAAAAATATCTCTATAGTGTCCATTCCTTCCATCCAATATGCAGAATCTCTCCTCCTCCTAGATGGTTTTGAAATAAAGTCTTTTTTTTTTCTGATTCTACACATGGCATGTGTACAGGTCTAAATCTATCCTTACAAGTTTGTTCAGAAATAAGAGTAGAGTTCACTGTGTTACTGGAACAGGTAAGGAGCATGGATTGATCACAGGAATATGCGGAAGGTGAGGGATGTATAGTGTAGGACAGCTGGCTCAGATTAAAATGCTGAAGAAAATTTTCACTGATTCAGTGAAGCAAGGATATTTATCAGATGAACAAGAGCCAGCCGTCTACACTGCTGGGGTAATATAATTCACATCCTTTCTTAAAAAGGTACTGCTGATCCAGTGACACTGACTGGGGTGGGTGAATACAAAATAGAGATGTTGTAACATTTTCTCTAAATCCAGACCTGTATGTCAAATGGGTTAAGTTCCACACTATAGTGGTGATGCTCCTGGCAACACTCTTCTCAAGTATCTGAAATGGTTGCCTAGCAGAAAATTTCTAGGCCACAGATACCTTCGTCTTTCTGTATTGTGCTGTCTCTTTCATTTTCACAAGTTCTAGATACAAATCAGATTTATTGTTAAAAGTATCTCTCTGCCTCCTTTTATCCTCTACTCAGATTACAAGACAGTGGTAGATATTTTAAAGTTATTTTATCTTTGCTAGCAAAAGGAAGCAGCTTAGAAGCCCACAGCTGTTGACAAATACAGCTACTCTTTGTCCAGCCATTATTCAGCTGACTAGCGGTAACATTTATAAAAATGTTACTTTGACAGTAGCAGCTCTTTTCAACTAAGAACTGTTTATGTTAAGAAATAGATAAAAAGCAGTTATGAACCATGACATAATCTGATGTGACATTATGATGACAATTCGGTGTTTTTAACATGAGAATATTTGATCTATTTTTCACTGTTAGTTATTTCAACACTTAAGAAGAAACCAAGACAACACATACTAGAAAGCCTATGCATGGGCTTTAATGTCCTTGGCCAGTTTCCTGTACAAAAGTTCACAACTAGTTTTAGAAATACAAGGCTTATTTTCCATGCATCAGTCTTAAGTGGAAACTCACAAAAATGGTATCTAGCACTTGTAATGTAAAGCCACTTAAAAAAATTCAGTCTCACTTTAAAAATATCAATTTGAAACTGATTACCTGTACAAGTTTAGATACAGTGAGGAGTCAGGTGTATGATTTAACTTGTTACTTCAAAGTGTACAGCAAGAGGCTATGGTTTTTTGACCTTACTTCCCCCAGCAATCTACCAGCCTTAGGCAGCTCCATTCACTTAAAGTGTGATTACTGGATGGAAAGTTACTGGATGTTTCTATACATGTAGCACATAATATATCTTTCCCAAGGTCAGATTATCCTTGCATAAGGATATACTGTAATTTAAAACTTATTGATTAATATACAGGAATCTTTACCTTCTTTACAAAGGGAGACCAGAGTCTGAAGATTCATACAGCCAAGTTGGCTTGACCATTTTTGACCAGGGTGGTGGAAATATCCAACCAGTTGGACTCTGTGCTCTGGCCAAGAAAGCAATGTTAAGTTGATACCCTGGGTTTGTTTCATTACGACCTTTCATATGGCGTTATCAGTGAAGGCAAAGTTATTGTTAGGGACTTCAGTACAACCCTGTTCTGTTCTGTTCTGCACGCACCTTTTCAGCAGATGTCTGTCTCTCATACACCTTGCCCAGAGTTGACAGATGAGATGTAGCCTTCTGCACTTTTAGTGGGGCTGTGTGTCCATCAGGGTTCACAGGATTTCTTCAGCTCAACACGGCTGTCTGTTCAGGGCACATTCTTTTGCTGTGTGTTCCTGACTGCTTTAGAGGTGGATGTGTTACTGGCTGCTTTTGCCTGGTGCACTTTCTTTTGTTGTATGTTACTGGCTGCTTTCTTCCTGTGCACAGTCTTTTGTGGTGTGTCACTGGCTGCTTTTGTGGGGCACACATGTTTTTCTTGTATCTTCCTGGTTGGTTTTTTTGAGCACACTGGGCACACATGCTTTTCTTGTATCTTACTGGCTGCTTTAGACACAGGAACTTCAGCCTTAACATTAGCTCCAGTATGGAGTTTTGCAGCTTTTGGCTTACTATCACTAGCAGTAACCTTACGTTTACGTTGTTTTACTTTCTGTTTTTTCATCTCTTCTTTTGGTTTTTCTTCAACAATGCCATCTAGTAGAGCTTGTGCTGCAGCAGAAGCCAAAATGTCTTTAGCAGACGCTTTTTTAGTATCTTTCTGAAAATTTCACAGAAAACAACAATGAATCTAAGCCACAATACAGAGATTCTCAGAATTTACTCCATGAGAAAAAGAACAGAATCTAGCAGAAGGACTGAAGCCACGTATGATAAATGCTAACCAGACTATTTATTCACAAAATTAAGAACTTCACTTGTGTAAAGAGGTCCTGGAGCATTTGCTCTTCAGAGGCTTTCTTCTCTACTGACCCAAAGAGGGGGAACTCAGTTCTGGGCTCTGTAATGTGCGTCTGACGTGTGTTTAACACCAGCTGGTTGCCAAGCCCCACACAGCCGCTTGCTCAGTCCCCCAACAACAGGATCAGGGAAGGAACTGGAAGAGTAAAGCTAGGGAACTCCCGGGTTAAGATAAAGACTGTGGTTCCCTGGGAAGACCAGTGCCATTACTGCAAAAGTCCTCCTTCCCCCCACTTTATACAGTGAGCATGATCTCACATGGTCTGGGTTATGCCTTTGGTCAGTTTGGGTCACCTGTCCTGGCTGTGTCTCCTCCCAGCCTCCCACACGCCCCCAGGCCCCTCACCAGTGTGGCAGTGTGAAAACCAGGAAAGGTCTTGGCTCTGTGTAAGCCCTGCTCAGCAGTAACAAAACCATTTCCATGTCATCAACCCTGTGCTCAGCACAAATCCAGAACACAGGTCCACACCAGTCCTTGTGAGGAAAATTAACTGCACCCAAGCTAAAACCAACACACTCCCACACTGACCTGGTCTGTAACGTGCCTGTAAGAACAAAATATTCATTTTGTGTGTGTGTGTGTGTGTGCGCACATGTATATCAGAAATTACAGAAATTTCAGTAACATTAAATATGAAAAATTTTCACAGTAATGAAACTTCTTTCTCATAATACATGAGTAAAGAACTCTCAAACTAGGAACCAGGTCAACATCCAAGTATATAAAGAGAAAATATGGGAGAGAAACTATTTACAACTAGCTAAGAACGTTTCTGTAAACAAGGAATTTCAGTTTAAATTTTAGGTACATGTTTTCTACTTTGTGGAAGATATTCATTTGCTGAATCACCTAAAAATTGGCCATTGGAGCAATTGCTTCTTTGTATTAGAATATGACCCAAAAAAAATGGTTGAATTAACTACCTGCAACAAAAGTGTTTGTCTGGAGACAATATGGTGGAGAGAGTCACACAGCATGATTAACTGAAACTTAGACCAAGTTGAAAATATTTAATATTGTAAAGAAAGAGGTCAATAACAGGTAACTTGAAGGGCTTTTTATATGTAATTCTCTTACTTTTAATACAATCTAACTTCCCCCAAGAGGCAAGCTTCTTTCAAGCACTGTAATTGCAGTATGACAGAAAATGGTACAAATAACCAAGAAACAGCTCCTATCTTTAATTTGCAATGAAATTGTGATTAGTTCTTCCCCACAGCCCTTCCACTTTTGATGGAAAAAAATGTGTGTTTCTCTTGGAGACAAGAGGAAAATGTTGATGCTCAGAGATGCAAACTAGCCCTTTAAGGCCTTTTCTCGGGAATCCAAGACTTTTCCATTTACTCAGCAAAAGTGCCCTGCCTTTCAAGCTAGATTTGCATATGCCTTAGTTTGGAAAGGAAGCATTTTCATTCCTATTTAATTCAAATTATAATAGTGTCACCCATAGGGATTAAGACTTCGGCTGCTTGGATACTGGAAAACCTTGGTGACATATATAACAAACTCATTTGCTAGATACCATTTATCCTGAGTCTAATCAAGCTCTGCATTTCATTCCAAAGTGTGATAAAAGCAATGTATTTCCTCTAGATATTGCTGGCACTAACTTGGATCGAGGGTCTTGCTCTGATCACGAGCTCCAGAACAGGCACACCTTTTAAACCTGTGCTCAGGCACATTTCAACTGCTCACCTGTCTTTTGGTCTTAAAACAACTAAAGAGCAGCCAGGAATTTTATTTCAAATGTTCCATTTTGTTTATTCTTCTGTGGAAAGTCATAGTATCTTCTTCTATAAAGTGATTTTAAATGGTTATTTTCATAGCTTACCTCTCTCTCTAGAACAGCTAGGAAACAACCACTGGAAATTTCTGATGGCTCCATTTTGAAAAACATTTCGGTGGAAGACTCTGAATCGGAGCAAGTAGAAAATACAGAAGGAATAAGCCTGTAAAAAAGAAATGGAAGACCAGAAAATAATATTTAATAATATAAAAGGAAATAAACAAGGATACATTAAGAGTAATTTTCAAATTATGTCTTTCAACAACATCGCTTTATCATAATTTTTAAAAACAAATTCAAGAAAGGCATGGAAATTCATCTTTTTAGAATTAAGTGGGGTTTTTTCCATTTTTTTCAGTAATTCATTTTTTCCCCCAGTTATTAAGTATATTTATTATTGGATAATAAATACATAATATGAAAATGAAAAACTATGTTCTTTCTCATGTGTGCAATTATTGAGTTATCAAGTTGTCCCTAAAGTTGGGGAATGGTCTGAAAACACTAAGGAGCTTGCAGAAATTGTAGAGGTGTTAACTTTAAGTAATAATAATGATAATAATAATAATAATAATAATAATAAATATAATAATAAATACCTATCTAAGCTAAAAATCTTAGATTAGGAAAATTTGCTATTTGTTCTAATTGAAGGCTTTTTCTCCAATTTTACAGTTTTGCAGTGCATCACTGGGGAGGGAAGAACTAGCCTCTTCTCCTGTTCTCCTTGAATTCCAAGTCTCAAGGACTTGGCTTATAAAGCTGGCAAACTAGTACTACGCTGTCTCAGTACAGAAAAACACTATCAAAATGTCCTTTTGTAATTATATCCCCCTCCTCTTCACTGAGGACTGTAAGATAGAGTCCTACTCCTTAATGCTCCACTAACCCTCTGGTGACAGAGCTTTATTCAAAGATGGTTACAGAGAAATGTATTCAATATTTGCAAGCAATATCCTGATTTGGCTGGCTAGTTCACTTTTAATGGAAGTCTGCAAGAACTTTTTGTTTCCAAGTTCTCACCATGACTTGGATTTTTTTTCTATGTTCGTTGGAACTTGATAAAACAGGCTATAAGGCTCAAATCCTCCTCACATTACTAAATAAAACTCTTATGTTTTATGACACAGATTTTTGATTTTAGATAAGCTTATTCAATGGGGAAAAAAACCCCAGTGGTAATCTTTTCTTGATTTCTACAAGTTACTCTTCACCAGAAATCCCTTCAATGACCATGAAAAATGATGCAGAAATTAATTCAAATTTGATAGCCAAAGCAAAATGCACAAGTGGTTTAGACTACTCTATACACACCTGTTTGGCATGTGTACCCTTACTTTAGGTAAAGCTGTTGCTGTAATCTGTCATATCCTGAAGATAAATTCAGCTTAACCTGTGCAAACATGTTTGAAAGCACCCTTAAAACTGCACAGCCCTAAGACCAGCTGTGTGACCCCAAACTCCAACAGAGCCTTATTTTGTTTGGCACCATTTCAGTACTGCATTCCAAAAGATAAAATGCACATAAGCCAAAATGTTGTAAGAGTTTCCTGAAAGCCCTCAATTTTCTTGGAAAAGGGAATTAATATTCAGTAGATCTTTGATGATCATACATGTTTTATTATGACTTGTCTCTCAACGACACTACTGTGAACAGGGGGGCTAGTAACTCTGCAACAGCCTTTCATTCTATACTGCACTGTTTTAGTCAAATAAGTTCTCTAATTAATTCTAAGAAAGGTGTAAAAGGAATTTTTGTAAGCAGTACATGCATCTTAAATAGCTTCAGCTTTCATCTTAAGCATAATTACTCAGTATATTTTATTTATGGCATTCTATTACTGCTCTGTTTGTGCTGATTACCAGCAGCTTTACTGTAGCCAGGCCTACGATGAAACATCCAAGATACTGCATGACAGTGAAGGAGGAACTGAATCCGAAATTGTCATTCATGAAGTTCAATCAGCCATCAGTCAGAAATTTGCTCAGGTCTGAAAAAATCCTACTGTAATTTTGTTGTCCTTTTCTTACCATCCAAGATTGCCTTTTTGAAAGTGTAATATGATTTGGTGGTTTGACAACGTTCATGATGCTTCTGCCAAACTGTGAACAGATTTTGGCTTGGCTTTGTGGGGAGAGAGGTGTTTCACATGAGGGGGATGTTTTAAAAAAATAATTAAAGCTCCAGGATCTTTTTTTTTTTAATAAAAATTATTATATATGTTATGAATTTACATATTATTTATATTTATTAATTTAGAGACCATTACATTCCAAGGTCTCCTAAGTTCTCCCCATAGAGGTCAAGACAGACTCCAGAAAATTTCAAATTCCAAAAGAAAACACAAGCAAGAGGCCATAATGCTTTTGCTCTGGCACACCATCATTGGCAAGGCATACCCTGATTTCATCCCACTTGCCATAAAAAAAAAAAATCAAGCAGCTGCTGTTTTCTATCAGTGAATTTGAAGAAAGAGGCACTTTGTTGCACTGTGTCTCATGAATAACATACAACTTTTCAACCTTCTTTGGACTGGCCACAATAAAAATGGTAAATACCATTTTAATCATGCAAAACTTAGTTACACTGAATATCTTGAGCCACAGTGCCTTTTCCTTTGATAGCCAGACTATTAACTAAGGTAATATAAAATCTAAAAATATAGTATTACTCTTCTGTGCTTTTTAGAACATAAACTCTTTTAAACCTGCATCCTGTAATCCACTATTGTATCCATGTGCAAATGCCAACTATTTGCATTTATGTGACTGAAAGGAAAATCCAGAAAGTCTTTTAACAATCAGTCTTTTAACCATCAATCTTTTAATCATCGGTCTTTCAACAATTACTCTGGCTGACAGGGGTGACAGCTAGCAGGTTATAACTACATATGAAGTATACAGCATACATACTTTTTTCATATATATTTATATTTTCCATGATTGCACAGGATGATCTCCTACTGTAACCTGTCATGCATCTGAATACAGCAATGAGCAATCCTACAGCAAAGGGTTCTTATTCTTCTGTATGATTCTTACAATTTAATTTCTTTTTCCTTTGAAATTGATCATTCTACATCAGAAGCAGAGAGGATGCTAGTAAGTTAGTTTCATTCTCTGAATACTAATATAATAATAGCAATGACTCTAGCTGAAGAATGTTATTTCCAACCAGTGATGCTTTCTTCCCATCTTAATTTCAGATGAACAAAAACATTAGATGAGAAAGTCAATAGAATACTGCTAAGTAATCTCATAAAGAATGGCATGACAGGCAGCAGAAGCTATTTTAATTTAATGCAAGATACATATCAATCTAGGATAAGAATTATACTGTAATTTAAAGTCATACTTTAATTTTTCCACAGATAAAACTACTCATTCTGTACCTATATGGTCGTACTTTATCTCCCTCCACTCCAGATTCCAGTGCTTTTTTCACTACAAGTTCATTTTCTTCTGGGTAAACTGAGCAAGTGCAGTAAACAATACCTTGTACTTTCTTAACTACAAAACAAAACACAACTCTTTTACTCTTCAGATTCTTCATACTGACAGTGGTTTGGTAAGGATTAAAAGCTCATAAAAATTATGTCTCTTTTAGCTCTTGATCTCTAGTGTGTTTAAATAATTCAAATATTTTCAAATATTTTAAGATTTCAGCACAAAGTCAAAGCTGTCTCCAGTCTTTTCATACAGCTACCAAAGGAGAGAGGAAAAAAGTGGCAGCATGCAGATGGAGGGAGACTACATTTGCAGAATTTCTAAAGCAGAGCCATAAAGAAGTTCTCTACACAATCCTGAAGAGTATTATAGTGTCTGATAGACACTAGGACACAGGAACAACTTCAGACTGGAGGAAATCATTGTTCAGGGGGTTTGGTAACATGGTTATTCTTAATTAATAGAGTAATTTGTGTATTTTTAACTATACTAGAACTGGTGATAATACAATGGAATTGATATGGCAAAGTCTTCCCAGAACTGGGAAACTAGCACACTCACATTTCAGTGCATGAATCAACTCGTTAAGCTGTCTCTCAGCAAGAATACTGAGTTTATCCTCAGACACAAATCCTTGCAAAAGGTCTTGTAGCAACCCTGCATCTAAAAGTAAAGAATAGTAAATTTAGTCTTGCAATTTGTATTAGTGTCTGAAAATTCAGCTGTTTGCAGAAGCAGACCTGGTTATTACTGGTACAGTGGGAAGGTAGGTTTTACAAATTAGAATACCGAGGAGTGCCTGATTTATTTGCTTTACTTCTTTCCCTGTAGTTTCTGGTGTCTCTTACTTGCTTCTAGTTAATGAAAATTGTACAATGAAAGGACTTATACAAACAGTCAATAAAGGAATGTAATAAAATAGAAAATTATATACATGTTGGTATCTCAAAATAAATTTCTGCCTACAGTCTTTTTACTTTAAAAAAAGCTGTATGCACTCTGCTCGCCAGAATCACCCTCAAACATTCATACTATCAACCTGAAGCAGTCACAGAATTGTGCAAATTAATTTATATATTTTATAGTAATTAAAATAAGAAAGGTTTTTTCAATAAAATTATACAATTTACGGAAGCGCCTGCACAGTCTAGAACACAATACTTAAATATATTTCTACCAGAAAGCATGAGCTAGATATTGTATCAAAAGTTACCTCTGTGTTCACTTAAAATAAGCTCCATTGGATTGCCAGCACCCAGTTCAGAGCATTCTGGTAGCAGCAAAATAACTTTTGCCTTTTCAAGTCTTGAGTCTGTTGATTGAAGCTCAGTAAAGTCTTCATGTAACAACCAAATATCTGAAAAACAAGAAAAACTCAACACTTACAGACTGCAAGCACTCCCGCCTACAGGTGATAGAGGTGAAGAGACTGTGGTATTACATAGAATTCGACAGAGGAAGAGTCTGCTAGATTCAGATTCTCCACAGTATGGCCTGTGGATTTCAAACAGATTGAAGGGCTGCATCTGCCACTGAAAAGACAGTTAATGGGGTTGCAGTCTTGCTGCATTCTGTCCTGATACGTCCTCCACGTAAACTGGACAAGTGCACGTGTTTTGGATTAACACTCTCAAACAGCTAGCTACACCAACTGCTACGCAGTAGCTACTTCTATGGAAAATGCCAATATTTCAGGAGCTTGCATCTATGATATGTTTAGACTGCAATTAACTTGACTGTAGCTGAAGAGCTATCAGCCCACCTTGTGACAAAAAAGTTGTTACTGCCATCCCCAAGCCTCCAAAGAAGGGACCTCTAAGTTCTGATAGAATTAGTCAATATTTACAGACATCACAAACTGTATAACGGTATTACAGTACTTCTTCAATACCAACTGTTTTAGCACCTACTTTTACATCCCATGTGACTTAAACTGTTCCTCAGTTCTTCTTCTTTTGCCGAAGATTTCACACCACAGACAAAAATTCTGGAGCTACTGTCATTTGTCAGCACTGACATATGGGCAATGGTCAGATGGGAGCCTATGTGAGCCATTATAATGTCACCACCTTCACTCAACAGTGCCTGTGCAGAGTGTACAGCAAGGCTGCGAGACTTATCCTACAAAACAATAACACAAAAATTAAGTATGATCAACTATCTTGGTTTCTCTGAATGCTAACCTTCTTCCCCAAATTAGGAAAGTCTTCCATTGTTTTCACAGGAAATTGAAAAGAAGGGAGGGATATCTGCTAATACAGAATTAAATAAATTACAAAACCAAGCAGTCACTCAATAAATTTAAATAATTCTAAATAATACATGAAAACACACAGCATCTATAGGTAAAAATATAGTACATATTATCCTCATAAGGAGGAACTCCTAAGAACAGCTTGTTTCAGAAAAGACAAACATTGGCCACAATTCAGGCAGAATTCATCATCTGAGGCAGCTTAACAGAGAAATGCAAAACTATTCACATGGCTCTTGATGATAATTACAGGAGAAATCTTGCCCATGTAGTTCAAAGATCAAGATTTTGCTGAAATGTGAACAACAGAGAGGCAGACTGGAATGCAGAAAACACAGAGACAGCTCTGCAAGTCTAAACGCTCTTGTACCACTGGTGATTAAGAGAAAACTTTATCAAATTACTTAAAAAGGCAAGGAGTGAAGATACTGACCACACATACCAGGTCTCGCACCAAATCTGACAAATTGATGATAAATGGAAAGGGAAAAAGAAAGTGCTAAGCCTTTAAATTCACATCATTGTGTACACACAGCATTAAAGCACCACCCCACTCCACCCCAGGGATGGAGGTTTTGACAGTTTTATTTACTCTTTTTGAATACTTTTCAGTAGTTCCACTCAGAATTTGTTCCCATTACCTATAGGGCTGTCATTGCTAGTTCTTTTCTGTAAGTATTGTATTTAAAATCTACAAACAGAAATGGAATACTGAGTCACTTTTTAAGTTGAGCAATAAATTTTGAGACTAAAGTTTTCAGACATCTAGTGAAAATGCTGGTTGAAATGTTTCTGCTAGGCACTGAAGAATCATCAGACAGTTCAGATAATTCCTAGTTATGTGGCATGGTTACTGCAAACCACTACTCTAGAACAGAAACCTCCCACCAAACTTCACTGGGGAGTCGAACAATGGCAAGTCAGGAAAAAGACCAGTGGGGGTTATAGAGATCAAAGAACCACACTGCAAAAAATACAAAGAAGTGTGATCATTCCATCACAAACATGTATTTGAAGAGAAAGCAATATTACAATAGCATACCAGTATCTACTAACTGGGGAAAGCATATGGAGTAATATTGAAACTTTCCTCACATTTTCAGAAGTGAGACTGCCTCTTTTTGGCCACTTTTTATATTTAGTTCAACAGCTTTAAGATTAAATTTAAAACATTCTACTAACTTAATTGCACCTATCAATTAAGCATTGACATTTGTATGCTAAGTTTAGTAAGTAGATCAGTTTGTTAACCTAATTATTACAAACGTCCAAAACCTTAGTAGAGTTTGCCGCTGCCTGACTGATTTAATACAGTAGTCACACAACATGCTGCCGCAGGCCCCCAGCCAGATAATAATTAGCATTGACTCTATGATTGAGAAGGTTGATAAATTGTTTTATTATTATATGATATTATATAATATCATATAATATTATATCATATTATATCATATTATATTATATATTTCTATTATACTATATTACAGTAGTAAGAGCTCTCACTAACTACTAACTCAAAAACTCGTGACTCTCTCCTCCCTTGAAAGTCCTGACACAGTTGTGGATCTGATTGGTTATTGAATCTAAACACTATCACTAGAATCCAATCAAGCAATCACCTTGGGTAAACAATCTTCAGAACACATTTCACATGGGTACAACACATGAACAGAGAAAGTAATTGTTTGAATTTTGTCTCTTAACTTCCCAGACTGAAGCCTGAGAGAATTCTCTCTGTTCTCTTTTCGACTAAACTGAGAGCCTCCACGCACAACCTCTTTCTAAAGCAAAGCAATTATTTCAATTTGCAGATCATCTGACTCAAGGATGAACATTAACTCACCTGCAGTAAGAGTCTGCAATCTGCAAAAAGATCTAAATTAAGCAGTTCTTCTCTAAGAGAGGAAGGAAAAACCAATACATCATGGCAATGTTGGTCCACAGCATACGTGTAATGGTCAAAGTCTGACACAGATTCAACCTTTGTGAATCCCTTCATCTCCAAATCTCTGATAACATCTTCAAGGCTGTTAACATACAATTCTGGCCATTAAATATACAACAGTTACTTAAGCAACATAGTTTAAACTGATTATAAGAATTTTTTACTACTGTTATTGTGTGTGTTCATACATATGCATACATATATAGGTATAAAATGCATACTGCCTAATGCAGAAGGGAAACTTTAGGTGTGTAAGTTCTGGTTTGAAACACTTAAGTTAATAAGTCTGATACAATTAATTTAAAAAGAGATATGTGTCCCCAGAGGATGATTCAAAGCATCAAAACAGAAATGTCCATGTGCTCAGGAGAGGCTGTAGTAAATTTACTGCTGGAATGCTTTAGTTCTTTCAATTGCTTTCAATCTAGCCCAACTCACCAATAATTTTAAGGGCTGACACTGAAAGAATCCTTGTGTAAATGTAATGAAGGCATAACTGCTGAGGTTAGCAATTCAAATATCATAAAGATTTAAAGGTACATATAGAAAGAGATGTTTGTTGAAATGTTATTTCAGAAAGTGCCATAAGTTTATACAGTACATTAAACAGGGGTTGAAAGGAGCAGCTTTTATTTATTTCCTATTTAAGAGTTCTAAAGTCACACCTGAAATAAGGTACATTATCTTGAAGAGCCTATAACCAAAGCACTGAACACAAGACAAGAGTAGTAAAACAAAATTCTTGAAAATGTTATAAAATGGATTACCTGTCTAACAAAACAGATAATGGGATAACCTGGTATGGTTCCTGTAGCAGTTAGTACAGAACTGGGGACATCAGTGTTACATATACAGTAGTCTACCAAATATAAAGATTTTAAAATGTGTATTTTAATTTCAAGTTTACATTATCCTTACAGAATAAACAGCATTATTGTATTGTAATGTATTGTGATTTAACGCCCTTTGCCAAAATTATGGTTTACACTAATACACCTGCTTTTAAAAACATTTTCTCTTATTTTCTGTCACCAAGTTAACTCATCCATATGTTTTTTTCCAATTTTATTTGCTCATTTATTTGGTGAATGATCCACACAAGCAACAGAATAGTAAGAAGAACTGTTTCAAAACAGTGTATAAATACCACTAATGCAATAGATAAAAACTACAAAAATATATAACACAATGGCACTGCATAAAGCATACTTTTCCTGTAAGAATTTTTAATTACTGGTAAAAATATGATCTAGAAATTCTAAAACAAGTAGCAAACTATATTGCTTGATATGCAAAAACATCAATATCAGATGATACTTTCAAGACCTTACCTGATTTTAAATGTGTTTATCCAGAAACAGACAGGTAAAGCAGAAGTCCTTTGCTCCTGCTTCAATAGGGTTTCTGGTACAAAGTATTCAATTGAAAGAGCATCATATTTGATGCGACATCGTGCTAGTGCAGCTGCCAGTTTGGTCTTATACCTATAAAAAGAGTCACAAGTTTAGTAAGTTTTATAAATGTTTTCATCAGCTATTAGCATGCAATTTCTGTTACAAAACCATCTTGCTCAGAAACCAAATCCAAAAGGGACACATTCTTTTGCAAGCTGTAACAGAAAATACAGTTACAGAACATTTTCTACCCCAGACAACAGCAGATGCAAGGTGGGAGTCAATAGCTAAGATTATTTTATTTAAAACAGGCAAGAATGGAATTATAGCAGAGGACTCTCAAATACATCAATTTTCTCAGACAGCTAAAAAAAATCTCAGTATGTTTTGGAACTGCAATGTGTGGAATACAACCATCAGATTCACTTGCATGTTTGAATATGTAAATACATACATGTGCAGAATGAGCATTTGATGAAAGCTGGCCCCTAAGCATGTACAGAAACAATACAAGTATGATAGCAACCAGGAGACACTTTCATTATTATTACATGATAATGAGAAAATATTTCCAGTCTTTTCTTCCCACAAGCTTCATGCTTATTCCTGAGATATGATAATTCAAAATAAATAAAAATTGCTGCTGAACTACTTCAGATATCTTACTTACTGCCCTCCAGAAATACCTTGCACTTAGAGATTCATGAATTTTTGGGGCCATTCTAAATCCAGCAGCAAAACAATTTTGTCTAATAAATGCTTTTTTAGTTAAACAAAATGTTGTTTGTAGTTTGGTGGAAGAGATAATAAATATTAAAATGTTTGTGTATCCTGGTTTTTGTTCTAATTATTTAAAATAATAAATATTTAACAGAGCTTCATAGTAGAAGTACTGCTAAATAGATAAATATTACTCCTTTCCATGACCTCTTGATTCTATTACACTTGCATTTATGAATATTTACTGAATATTTAATTTCCTTTCTAGAATTTCATGAAATTTTTAACAATGCCAAAATAAGAGGAGATGTCTGGAAAATAATCCACAATATAAGGGTGGTTTCTTATCTGTATTTTTCATAACTATATAAATATGAATGTTTGCCTCTAAACTAGTCTCTAATTAAAAAAAAAAGCCCACAAAATTTTATGGTCAAATACAAGTTTAATAATTACCTTTAAAAGGCACTAATTAAACAAACCTTCAGTTTTGCTGATCTCTATCAACTTAAAAATAGTTCTTTGTACATATACCTGTATAAATAATGCCCTATTTCCTGAACCTCTGCTACAAGTTCCTCTTCATCAAAAATCTTTCGTTTTTGAAACTTTCGGTCTTGTAGGTCATAAAGCATCACAACAAGCAAGCTGGTTAACTCATCTGGCTGCAAGAGAAAAGCAACTGGATAGAGAAAGTGACCCAAAGCACGCCTCATTTCTGCAAAAAGATCCATATCAAACAGCAGTCTTCCATGCAAAAGGCATTAAAAACCCTTAAATGCTTACTTGCAAGAATATGAAAATACTTACTTGTGAAGAGTTAATAAAACACTTTTTAAAATTTTCTTTTTAAAACTCAAATACATAACTTACAAGTTGTTTAGATTATCAAAATTAAAAACATTCTCCATGCACACAGATAAAATACTGTATCTTAACTTCCAATGTTATGAGAATTGAAACTTTGAAATTATTTTCTCTTAATAAAGTAGTTTGTTAAATAGCTAAGCTAACAAAAACTTCTCATCTATCAATTCCTCTCTTGTGGGATTCTTCCATACGTAGCATCCAATACACTCATTGATAACAACCTTTCTGCTTGTGGGATATATAAAAAACCTCCTTTCTCTGTCTAAATGTTTAAACCAGGGAGCATCTCCTGCTTAAGGACAATAATTTCTGCATTTAAGTTATTCCTGTCTGCCTCTTTACATGAAATTCTTACAGTTACTATGCCTTCTCAAATTCTCACCTTCTCATAATATGACCAAAATTAGTTAGAAAACTCAAGTTATTTGGAAATACCACCAAACACAAGATGTTAGCATGAAAGTCTTATTTCCTTACAAAAACAAGGCAAAGATAATGGTATTGATCATTTGCTTACTCATATCAACCTCCACAAACTGTATCAGCTCATGTTTATCTTGCAATTTTCAAAGGCATAAAAGACAGAATATTCTGCACTAGCAGAATATTCTGCCAGCTCTAGAATTTCTTTCCATATTAAAGCAGGAAACCATGTTGAGAGAGTAAACTGGAGCAGTTTTTGCCAGTATAATATTTGTATACAGTACTGTTTGCCCAGCAAATGAACCACAGGGTCAATGCATTTTTTTTTTGTCTGTTTTTTATCACTACATGTTTTCCAACTCCCAAGGACTGGAGGGAAACATTCTTTTCCCCTGCTCACAAGGGGACACAGCTGCGAAGGAAACACATGGACATGGACAATATCACTGAGCAAGTACCATGCTGCAGTGAAGCTCATGGCTTGCTCTTTCCTTGAAGGTTTTGACTTCCAGCAATCAGTTACAACAGAATCCCCCATCAGGCTTTGGAGCTGGATGCTTTAGACAACTATGTAAAAAGGTCAACAATATTTCAGTCTAAGGCTGTCATGTAGTTCAAAACAACACAGGTTGTTTTGAAGAACGTTGTAGAATCCTCAGAAAAGGTACTAATTACATCAACACAGAAAACGAAAATGCCTCACAAAAATGTTCACTTACTATTGAGTTGCATGGGTAAACCTTACTATCTAACAATATTTCTTCAAGAAGACTTTGATCTGTAAAAAGAAGAAAATGTTGACAAGTTATGCCACTCTCTAGAACATTCTATGGAAGTAACTAAATTGTAATTTTAAACAGCATGAAAATTGAGGACAAATTCAATCACCAACAGTAGCAAACCTATGTAATTAATTTACATGAAAAATAATAGGCTTCAAATGTTTGATTTCACAAATGCTAATAACACTCAGCTATAGTGAAATATTTGAGAGATATGAGTAATCTAGTAAATATATATTCATCCATAATTAGGATCTAAAAAGAACCACTGAGATGAGTTCAGTTAGTCAGAGCAACCACGAAGGTTGTGGATTCAATCCCCTTATGGGCCATTTTTTATGATCTTTGTAGGTGCCTTCCATATCAGAATATTCTGTGAATGTGTGACTCAGTAATAACCTGAAGCTTAAAAAAAATTTCCCTAGATCTCTGCTGCCAGGCAGACACGGAACATTTCTTTCTCCATGTTTTCTCTGCTGCATCATTTCTGTTAGCAATTCCTGGGTAAGTTTTGTACTTACATTTTAAAGCATTGAAAGCCAGTTTATAAGATACACGCCTGGAATGCTCATCTTTAAAAGCCACCATGGGAGATTCTGAGTTGTTGCCATAGTGTACCAGGATTCTACCTGTACTCTTTTCAGTACGAATGCCTTGAAAAATCTTGGCTGCATTTATGTATATGGAGTCAGGATAGCCATTCTTCCCAATCTGAGTCACTGGGGTTTTTTCAACAGATCTCTTTTCATCTGAAATTTTCATTTCACTCAAGACTGAAGTACCATTTATAACATCCACAGGTGAAGATGCCAAATTACTTTCAGAATCTGGCATTTTTCCAGTTGTTGACTGTGTAAGTGCAAGTCACAATCCTGCTGCCTCTGCAAAAAACAAAGTTTGTATTGAATAATGACATTTTCTTTCACTAGAATACACTTTTCCCTTCCCTTTAGTGTTTTCAATTTTCAGGCTCTAATCTTGCAAATATATATGTGTATCTTCTGTATTTCTATACATCTATCATCTTACATATCATAGAGAAGTATTTTCTTACATTATTTGTTTTCACCAATGCACATGCAAAGACTGATTACTTGCTTCAAAAGGCCAGTGCTTTACAATAGCAGGTCCTTTACGAAGTATACACACAGATCTGATTCTCTGTGTCCAATAACAACCATTATTATTGCAGGCAGAATAGCATCTCTTACTAGGAATTCTCCTTTAATAAAAAAGGCACCAAAATTTCAAAGCAGACATCATGTCTTCCAAAGAGCCACCTTGAAAAGAGCTGCAGTGAACTCCAAATGTTTGTCCACTAAGCTGCGTATCTGTTCTTAAAAGTGGAAAACAGAGATCACCTAAATGTTAATGTATTTAATGTATTACCTAAGCACAATTTTAAATTAGCAGGAAATCCATTCTGAGACTCTCTAGAGATATCTCTAAGCCTATGTGCATTTCTTAAATTTTCTACACATCTTACATTAACATATATAAAAATCACCTTCCCCAGAGGTGGAATAAGGCTTCAAGAAAATGAAAAAGTCCCAGAGTCAGCTGAATGCAAAAATATTCTAAAGTTCCATGTAAAACATACCTCAAGTGTAGGATTTACCCTACTTGCTCTGGTTGTTATAACATGCATTTATGATAATGCCTGGAGATGCAGAAGTCATATTAACTGTTCAGAAGTGGGTTAATCTAAAACAAATTTAAACACAGAACAAAGATTTTAAAAAGTCTAACTAGTCTTTCTGCCCAGGGAAGAATAATACAAAAGAACTATGAGGAATTTAGTAGCTATAGCACAATAAGCTAGGTGTGGATTTACCACTGCCAAAGAGTTCTGAGTATTTTAGGATTAATAGCATAAAATAGCAGAATTTGATAGGGAGGGTGCCAGTTTAAAAATCAAGCAAAGAAGGTGCTATTCTGATCAAATGGAAGGTATCTTCTTTTTTGCTACATGATTTAGTTAATTGCAGCAATTCTACAACTTTTTCCCTGCGCTCCATAGCATCACTAAGGATAAAATACATACCTCTTCTCCCCAGTTCAGACACACTTGCTCAGCATCCTTTCTTCCTCTCTCCTTTCCTGCCCCCCATCACAAAAAAGCATGGTGGTAATGGAGGATGGCAGTACACAGAGTTGGAGGGGCAAGGGGAGGGGCACAAACTTGCTTCTCCAGCAGGCAGCCATGAAATGGCTCCATGCTGAGCCAGCATTCCTTCATTCAAACTCCTTTTCCCAAACATGGGTGACACTCAGCCCATGTTTCCCCTCTCCTAGACCAGCACAAGTCACTGTCTGACCAGCCCAGCATGTTCCACATAATGGACCAGTGTGGCTTCCTGAATTCTGGCAACTCATCTGGAGGGGGCCACACCTCATTCTCCTTCCTCAGGATTTGCTCTCCAAAACTGAGAGCTGGAAACCCTGCAGAAGCAACTCTTACCCTTACTTTACAGAGGCCTCAGACAAAGAGTTTCTTCTAGCAGGAGTTTTGCTCCAACATCCCCATTAGATGCAGCAGTGATGGACCCATGGAGCAAACATAAATTTATTTTATGAAGCCATATTGAAACAGAACAAGCAGCACTATCAAAAGAAAGCCCTATCCTCCACTAGAATGAAGCAGCAGATCACCTAAACCAAACTGAAACACTTGTGCTTAGAAATGGAAAAAAAACCCATAAATGCTTTCATTATCTTTTACAGTTTTTTGACCAGCAAACATACATCTCACAGAAACAGAGGCACCATCTCAGAGACCTGAAAGTTATATGTCTTCTCCAGATGAATGCAAATATTCCACTTTAGAATATACAGCAAGTGAACTACGTCTATGGTGTAAGGACTTTGAAGATTATTATGGAGTTCCCAATTACTCTTTGTGACTTCTTTGCCAAAGCCATTTTTGCTGAGCCACAACACACACTATTAGGATGATTTGATGAATATACTTTCCCAGAAGACAAATGTCATTCTAATAAACACGAGCAACCAGTGCAGACACACTGCATGTTTGCAACACTGTAAATCACAGTCTGATTTGAACGCTGTTCAAGCAGAGGACACCACGCTGGATTAATACAAAGCTCAGCTGGGAAGAAGAGCTTCCCAGACAAGGGAGAAAACATCCTGCTTTTGTTTGTGGATCTCAAGCAGATTGCTCAGTTAACAGGGGAAAAAACACCTCTCAAGATCCCAAGGTCTCCAAAACCAGAATGGGTTGAAGGATATCTCCAGCTTTGACTTAATAAACTCAAGAAGAAAGAATTATGACATTTTTTCATTGCACATCATAGTGAGTGATACACACACACACACATCCCCACAAAAATCACTAATTCTTTTGTTTATATACAAGTAAGTGTATTCTTCCCATTTCTTCAGTTACCACCTTTTTCAGTTGCTTCTACAAATAAGGAAGAGAGATAAAGAGAAAAGAGCCCCACGGCACTTGTATCAGGTACAGCAGGCAGCCTGACCACCCAGTTCCGATTCGCATTAACAGGGACGCCGTGAGAAGCTGGTACACCAGCATGGACGTGGCTGCTCACACGCCAACAAACAGTAAATCCGTGACAGCCGCAGATGCTCCGTGGGTTTCGTCTCACCGACACTGTGGGGACCCATGGCGGCATCTGCTTGCCACCATACTGCGAGTGACGCTGTGCTTCAAACCTCTGCTGCCCCAGCCCCAGCCAAGCTGGAGGGCAGCGAACACCAGAGAGCGTCAGGGAAACAAGTCAGCCAGCACACCAGGCCCCTGCTGCGCTTCATCTGTAAGAAACAGCTGAACTCGACTCACAGGACAAGCATACTGGGGCAGGTGGGGGGAAGCAGCTATTTCTTTG
This sequence comes from Taeniopygia guttata, assembly GCF_048771995.1. Lineage (NCBI taxonomy): Eukaryota > Metazoa > Chordata > Aves > Passeriformes > Estrildidae > Taeniopygia > Taeniopygia guttata. The sequence continues at coordinate 23,152,601 of NC_133028.1, read as the reverse complement.
TAAAATCAGTCAAAGCGCTCGTTCACTGAAACATTGCCCGCAAAGGCCCCGAAACCGCGGTAGCGGGCAGCGCCACCGCCCTCCGCCCGGGCAAGGCCCGCAGGGGTCGTACCTGGCCGGGCTCCTGCGGCTCCCTCGGGCCGCCACGGGCGGGGCTGCGGGCACCACCGCCGGGCAGGGGTCGGCCCATGCCGGGCAGGGCAGCGGGGCCCCGGCACGGCCGTGGCCGCACCCGCCCGGCCCCGGCGCGGCCCACACGCCCCGCGGCACCCTGCGGGGGCCGGGCTCCGCGCTCGCAGGCCCCGCCGGGCGCGGCCTGGCAGCGCGGCTCCATCGCCTGGGCATGGAGCGGCGTCCCCCGGGGCACAGAGCGCCCGGGCAAGGGCGCACACCGGGACTGGCGGGGAAGCGCTTCCAGAGGTTTCCCTGCATGGACCTCTAAGAAAATCCCTTCGCGGGAGGGAGCGAGAGCTGCTCGCACGGTCCTTTTGGAACTTCGGTTTGTTTTGGTGTTTTTTGGTTTTTGTTTTTTTTAAAAAGACCCTTCTGTTAAAAAAAAAAAATTTAAAAGTCCAAACAGCATTAATTGTCGCAAACTCCATGAGCACATTTACAGCCAAGTGTTACCGATGCCCACATTCCTAACAGCGTCAAAATACCGCTAGTCACAGGACTGGAACTCCCCCAAGCACAGGAATAGCCCCAGATAAGGTGCTGGGGTTTCACTTGCACTTGGAATTGTGATGTTTTAGCAGTCTCAGCCTCTGTTTTTATTCAGAATTTGCAATTACAATTGAAACATGCTTTAAAGTTGTTTTCAGTTGTTTTGTTTTTTAAAAAAGGGGAAAGGGGGAAAAATTACTGAAAATATTCCAATAATCAATAAATCATACATAACCTTTGTCAAAAACCAGGAATCTGCTTTTTCCCTGTAAAAGGATTTTGTTCCTGTTACATCAATTCTTTCATGGACAACTTTAATTTTCCTGAATAAGGGGGAAACCACTGTGATTCTATTAAAATCTATGATGACTTTTGGCGTGTTATTTCTCCAACAAGATCCTACCTAGCGTCTGTCGTAGGTATGAGTGCTCTTACACAGGGAAGATAGAAGTACAGACTTCTGCAGCAGGGCTGCACAAAAGCTAGGTAACCAGGGCTTTGGTATAAGTTGGCTGCACGTTTGATAAAGCTGAGCACAAAGCTGAACTTTACCAAATGTATAGCCATGTTTTTACAGACTGAGAGGTTACAGAGGTTTTGGGAACAAGCTGCATTGAAGCACGCAAGCCAGTGCTTGTTATTCCTGCCAAAAACTTGGGTGTTAGCCAGATCCCTTTCAGGTATCAATCTTATCAGCTATCTAAGCAAACCAAGATGTGACTCTATGCAATCACATGCATCAGGACTGGAAAATTCAGGGAGTTAAAAACAGTGCTTAATTTGTTGATGTCATACCTCTGGTCTGGATCTGGTACGTGCTCCAGCACGGCTGGTCCAACTTTGACAGCAGCAATTAGTTACAAAGCGAGCCAAATAAGCTGGGTAAACTTTGAATCCTTCCTGATAAACGGGTAAAATACATGTTTAATAGGTTGTGTGGATCAATAGCGTACTATGCTAGCTACAGTATAGATAAAAAGAAAATTTTTGTGCTGGTTTTTTCCATTTTGTCCAAATAGATATGGCAGCTCTTTTAAAAAGACACAGCTGGAAATTGCTGCCCAAAGCCAATTTCATTTATGTGTACTAATATTTCACCTTCACTTTGAAGTACTTTATTTTGCTAAAAGTTCTGCTAAGAATTTTCAGTACCTGGTGCTATTTGTCTTTTGAAAGAAATAAATATGTATTAGCACCACTATCTCATTTCCATTTTGTTTGTGACATTTCGATCTACTGTCCTGTCTTAGGAAGCCCCTGTAAAAATCCTTCATGTTTTAAGTTGGACTTTTTAGTCTACATTAACTTATTCATGGACAAAGAAAAAAGGAAACAGTGTTCTGTTCCATCTGGGGCCTTTCTTCACAGAGTTTAGGATGCTCTGGAGCTGAGCAATCTCATTAGGGTTAATTTGATGCAAGCTGAAGTGGCTCACTGGCTTGCAGGCTCAGCAAGAATAAAGTGTTGATAAAGTTAGAGTAGAACATTAAGAATGAGAATAAAAGATTAAATCTCACTTCATTTCAGTGCAACTTGCAATATTTGAGTGTTTTTGTTAGGCTAAATAATGTCAGAGTTGATAAGTTGTTTCACTGAAGGTGAGCAATTGAAAACCATTAGGCTGTTTTATGTAAGATAGTGGTTTAAACTGTATCTAGTAATACTCAAAGACTGGATATGGTAAAGCTTGAACTTGGTGGCTTGAAGATGACACAATGCATTGAGTTGGTACTTCTGTGGGAGTGAGATCTTGCTTCTAAGTCACAACTTTCATCTCAGAGTCCACCTGCCTATATTTGAAGCCAGGGATCTTTTTTTCCTATGTATATAATTTATCTGTATCATAAGGTCTTTTTGACCTCATTTCTAATGCCTTCCCTCATCCTCAGTACTCTGAATACTCCTATGTATTGGCAAACTATCACATCTCATTGCTCCTCTCCCTTTGCATATTGTTGCTGAACACAAAAAAGTCAGTATATAATGACTTTTATAATAAGACATCATATTCCCTTCACACCTTTCCTTACAATCGTTTTGCCAATTATCCATCCATACAAGGACATCCTTTTGTACCCTTCTTATTTTGAAATTACAATCCCAATATAATAAATTATGCCGTGGCAGAAAGATCAAAATCTGCCATACTGGTCATGCCCACAAACATCTACCTGCTGATACTGCCCATGCTAATTTCTGAAACTCTCAGTTTCTCCAAAAATCAAGAAACATCAAATATTTTATTTTTCTAATGAAGTGGCAGGTGCTGACATGGTATAGTAAAACCTAGGAGATCATAGGAGTTTCAATTCATCTTAGCCTTTTACATTAGAGAAGTTTTGATTACTCATTGAATCCACAGGAACTTGGGTTTAATGGCTTGTGAAGTTCTTCATAATTAAAGACCAGTAAGTAAATAATTTACTTAAAGCAAGTAAGATGTCATTAACATTCTATACCAGGATGCCATGTGTAACAGGCACATCTGTTCTTAGCACCACAGTGTTACTGGTGGCCATAGAACCTGACCCAGTGTGGGGTTGCTTTCTTTTGGTAGCTCTTTCAGACTAGATTAAATATGTGATAAAGGTTGCTATTTCTTTTGACCCAACACAGGTTGCCAAATTAATATGTAAACAGATCTATTATGTAGTAAGTGGGAGTTGATAAGTGAACAGAAACTTCACCAGTTTTGTCCCTTTTAATCACTCTGTAAGTAACTGTGGTTTTAGTGAAACTGAAAATAATTTTGATGCAGAAATGTTAAGAAATTTAATTGTTCAAAACTCATAGTCACTGTAATAATTTGTTTCACTCAAGGGTGTCTTTGGTTCACTTTTCAAACCATTTAACAAGTATCACATGTTAAAACCTTTGGGGAGCTATAGTGGGGAAGAACATATAAAATGTTATCTTAAATTCCTTTTTTCTTTTATGTCTTTCCTTCTTGATGAAGTATTACATTTAGTGTAAATTTCTGAAACACTCATCAGTATCCTGGTTATGGTCAGCTTTCCTGCCTCACAACTGGAAGATTTCAGTTCTAGAGCAGAGTCTTTCATTAGATTTAGCAACTAATCTGAATTGAGTATAATAACTTCAACCTTAAATCTTCAACTATTCAAGCATACACAAACAGCTGCCTGGACTCAAATGTAAGCTGAGAGTGTAGGACAGACAGAGGAAGTTCAGGTGATAAACAAATCTTCCTCGTTTGCTTTTCTAGTCGATTTGCAAATCCAGTAAAAAATGTAAGGGGTTCATTTAAACCCCATTTTTTACATTTAGTTTCTCTAGATAATTTAATTTTATTTTTAAAGGTAACTGCCAAATGAATGCAAAAGTTGCTAATGGCTACTGAATGATCAACTCTTCACTCTTCACATGCCCAGGTATGTTTTATGCTTAACAACTGAGATATTATTTTATTTTTCTCATTACACTTGCAAGAAATCTTGTATTAGGCTTTATAATAAGGAGGGGGGAAGGTCTGTTTTGATATGGAATGTTATAAATTTACCTCATTCACACTTCTGACCAATTATTTTACAGCTGGGAGGACTGTAATTCAGAGTAACACAGAACAACTAACAGGAGTTAACTTGAAACTAACAAATGCCCTGGTAGAAAACAGTAGGATAACTAAAACATTATTTTAGCAATTGGAAGTGTGGAAGACAAGGGAAAGCTGATGACAAGGAAAGCTCAGGAAGAAATCTGAAGATCAGGCACCAGAAGAGTTGCTATTAATAAAATGTATAGGATCTTGAAAAAAAGAATAGAGGAATATGAGCTGCTTCAGGGATAATAGGAGTAAAAGAGGATAAAGAGCCAAAATTTCTAGCCAGAGGCTATCAGAGAAGGAGCAGAGCAAAATAGTGGAGTTTTCAGTCACACAGAAGCAAGGGGTACAAAAATCATTGCAGCAGTAATTAATATTTTGGTCACTTGTGACCTTAGCTTTCAAAGTCTTCAAATATTATTACTATTGATATTCTGTAAAAACATAGCAGCCAGGGTATTAATAAAACATTCCTCTTCAAATATCCTCTTTCATTACAGTATAGATTATGTAAAAGTATTTATATCATTTATTTACCAAGAACATGCAAAACTGAGTTCCTTATTTCTCATGCTTACGACTTCTAGCTAATATAGTAATCATTACTGCTAACATTAATATTCAAGAGTTATTTTTTGTTCACAAATACTTTTCATAGACAGACAGGCATTAATTCCTGTTGTCATGCATGGACAATTATTAAAATAATATTGCTTAGCAAACTAGACTTTGACTTATTCATACAAAAAAACACCCACTTCAGATACTCTTAATATAAATACATATATATATAATTTATATAATAATATATATTATAAATTTATATTATTGTGTATATATTTAAAATATATATTTATAGTTTATATATAGCTATAGATATATGGATATATAGATATATAGATATATATAAAAATATTTTATTATTCTTGGAAGTTAAGAACAGGAGAGCAATTACCAGTACAAATATTTCCCTGTGTAATCTAATTACAGCTCAAATGTAAGGACATTACATATAAGTCACCTCAGTTACTAATGCTTATATTTTACCAAGGAAAATAAAGCTACTGCATACATTCCATAGAAACCATTTGTGCAAGACAACGTTCACTTATGCAAATACTAATAAAATTGCAAAGATGTCTGCCAGGAAGATAAAGGAGATAGAGCACAGAGAAGTAAAGCACAGTCAGATAATTTGACACCAAAAAGCAGTAGCTATGTGGTCTGGCAAGATATAAGAGAAGATGTTCTTTGACCTTTCAGGGACAATGCATTCTGGTTTTAGTGACACAAACAGCTCCTTTAATTTTCATCTTGTACGTAGGTAAGCACAGCTATACGGAATGGGGAGCCCTGAAGCTGTACATGCATAATGAATCAAGCCTCAAAAGATTTGTTCACATCTCTAAAGTTGCAAAACTAAGTAATAGCCTTCTTCATTAGTACATATTTTGTGGTACATGTCTAAAGTGGTGCTCAACACTTCTGTTGTCTGTTTTCTTCATTTCTTCTATAACTTAGGTTCAGAGACAATCTGAATGTCTAGGATAACTTGAGCAGGTGTGAAGAAATGAGGCTTTCTGTTCTTTTCCAGCACCCCTGCACAGGTAACCCTAGACACCAAAACAGATTTAGGCTCTTGCCGGGGGGACATTCAGCCTTTCACAATTTGCATCTACTAAATTTAAACACTCCTACTGAGTTTCGTGATACAGGATCAGGCTTTGCCTCTGCCCAGGTAATATCCTCCTGTCGGTTTTGAGATTCTTATTTCATTGTACCCATTGTTCTAAATTAATTTCATTCCATTCACAAGGAAATAGTAACTGTCCAGTTCTGTGAGAGGGCTGGTGTAGTAGGGTTGTGCATTTTCCCTTCCCCACTCTGACATTTCACACTGTTGTTGATACTCCTCTACCTGTGATGGCAGTTTCAGTTACAGAGACCACAAATCTGTGCCTGCTAGTTCTCCCTAAAAGCCAAATTCACTGCTGCCTATGTCTCTCCCCTGATCTTGTCTCTGCTCTGTAAATCGCATGTCAAGGCCAAGGTAAACTCTAAACAAGGCATTGAGGTATCTGTGATCTAAACCAAGTGAAGACCCATACTGCTAATGCCCACAAGCACCCACTTCACTGTGTTTAATTTTTTTATTAGCATAATCAATGATATGCCCAAGAATCTTCTTGAACTTGGTTATTTTTTTTCTCCTTTTTCTGGAGGGGAATTCCAGTTTTGAAATTCTTTCCATCTGCAAATGGGTCTCCAGCCCCTTTCTTAAAAAACTGAGTATCTATCTGCCAGATCAAACAGCATTTACAGCTCTGGCTGTTTATACTAGATACCTTGTAAGAGCAGGGGTGATTTAGCAGAAGAGCATTCCAGTAGTCTTCCCTGTGACTCACTATCATCTAATAGCACACTTTTCAGCCCAGACTATTTTCATGTGTCTCTTAAGAGTTTGTAATATGTGTTAGGCAGTGTTATAAATAAAAACTGCAAAGCCTAAAAAGACAGACATCAATACTCTAGGCACATGTTGTTGTTATTATTGTTGTTGTTATTGTTATTCTTGCAGTCCAGTAGATTTTAGGGAATCAGACAGAAAACTGCTGTCTTTGTGAGGGTTCTCCTACTTTCTCTCCCAGCTGGAAACTAAGTAACATAGTAACCAAGAGTTGAAGCTCAATTGAATGTCAACATGCTGACTTTGCAACTCAAGATACACACCTGTGTTACACACGCCTTTCTGATTAACAGCATTCATCACAGTGCCTGTATGCAATTTTCTCTGCTGATGAAGCTGATATATTTTTCAGAAATCTTTGGCACTGCTCTGCAGATAATATTGAAGAGAAATCTGTGAGTCTAACTCTCCTTGGAATGCTGCCAACCATTTTAAGTCTTAATATTAACTCAGCCCTATTCACAAGATCAATCACTTCTCTCTCAAATGTATTTTATGTGAAGCAGATTTGTGAAAAGTGGTTTTTAAGCAGTGCAATTTCAATGCAGCTATTGTGGCAATGCATATGCATCATCAGATCATTGCCTAGGAATGAGATTGCTTGACCCATTATGCAGCCACAGCCATAAGAAATACACTGTGCTCCTATTTATTGCTTTTTACCATTTGCAACTCGCTTGGTAAATTTTTTGAGTGAAATTGTTCATTTTTTCCCTTTTGAGTACTTCATCACAGTTTTCCAGCAATAATGACAAAACAGTTTGTTAATAACATGAATGGACAAGTTTTTTAGTATGACCATTGCATTCTCACCAATACTTAGCAGAAATGATAATGAAAAGGCACATTCTTAGTCCTGGCAAGTCACAGTTGCATGTTTATGTTCTTGAACAAACAGAAATTAGACAGTCCTCCTAAACAAAGATTAAAAGAATTTAATTCACTGAACAAGCAGGGGCATCAAAGCCAGGAGGATAAAGAAGAGAAACTGTGGTTTTGAAGCACATTTCTGTTCTGGTATTATGCTGAAGCTCAATGTTGCTCAGGACATAACCTAAAACTAGAAGAAAGTTGTCACTGTTTGCCTTCTGATACATCTTAGATTAGTGGGTTTTTTTAGACCTTTTGTCTGTAAAACAGGTAACCTGCATACCCCAATGACTTTTAAAGCTGTCTTTATGTTGTGTAATAGAACACTGCTAGGGCTTGAAGCCTGTTCTCACAGTGCCCATCCTTTCCTCTCTTTGTGTTACTCACTTTAAGCCTGGTTTCTTTCAGAGAGTGAAGAACAGATGTGACCTGATATAAAGTCTGGCACTTCCCTAGCCTGTATCCTGCAGTGTTTAAGTACTCTAAGAAATGGGGCAGGCTTTAGAAAATGCAACCTTCCAACTGATTTCATGCATCTAATAATAGTCTCCGAGGCAAGGAACTGCATGTGCCTCATGCAAGCCATCACAGTGTCAAAGTAGACAGAGACATACAAGCTAACAAACTAAGAGAAACAGTTTTACAGGCTGCTGATAGGTTTCTATTCTTTCCGTGCAGGAAAAGACATTCATTCAATACTGGAATGGCCAACATGGAGATAAGAAGACAATTTTCTTCCCCATGGTTTCAGTATAAAAGGATTTATGCAGTCCTCATCGAGGACTGGCCTGAGTCTTTCTTGAATGTGATTTTATGGGTTGTTTGCTTTTTTGCATTACTCAGTGGATGTTGTCAATAAGGTTGCACTTTCTGAGTGGTTAGATTTGTTAATATTAACAGCTGGAGATACCAAAAGCTGTTGTGCACTGGTGTGATCGTATTAGCTTTCCAAGCAAAACTTTCCTGAACAGAAATTGCTTGTCTGTCCTAGATCAAAACAGCCATCAGGCTTCCCTTTAAAATTTCACTGATTCTGCATCTTTATTCTAGGCTGGTTCAAGCCAAAGAACACTGTGTACATTAGCATTTCATAACTTAATAATTGTTCTCAAACATTATGAGTTTCCTTTGAGACTGTTGGAGTTAGATCTATTGCTTTTCGTAGGAGAAAAAACAGTTCTATTCAAAATACTGCAAGGAAACTAACAGGGAAATACTATAAAAAGGATGAGAATATAAAAGATTGAGAGTATATTCCCATTTATCATAATCTCTTTTTATCCCAAAATTTTACGTATATTTATCCCCCCAATTTTACGTATATTAAATTCTTTGTGAAGCACTCATTCAGTTGTGCTAGCAAAGGATATCATGACATTAACTTGCAAAATGACATGGAAGATGGTTGCTCCTCTGTTCTTTCAATTGTTAAAATATTCAGTGATATTGTTAATCATTATAGAGACACTGCAGGGCCCTGAGTTTTCATCTTTTTATGTAGGTGGATTAAACACTGATTGTTGTATATCAGTGTATTTATTGGAAATTTGAAGATTTTGTTCTTTCTGACAGGGCTTCTGCATTTCCCTTGATCTGTAGAAATATCATTGAGAGGAAAATATAGGGATGCAAGTCTAAGCAACTTTTTTCCTTTCTGAAACAAGAGTTCCAATAGGTTTATATTTAAGTTACAGAAAAAGTCCTCAATTATTTAATCTTTATTTTCTAATTTTTAAAATCCCTGTCTTGTTCATCCAAGTCAACTCCACTTGGATTCAGCAATGTATTATTGGTCATAGGAAGACCTGGGCAGTCAAAATACTACTTAGATCACCCAGTTTGAATTAAAATATCTTTGTTACATGGAATTGCATATTTTCTTAATGTATGTGTTCAGGTGATTGGTAGTTAGAAAAACTGACAAAAGTTTCTAGAACAAATGAAGAGTATTTAACTTTTGCTTGAGGATATTCACCCTGCAGGTTCATATCACTTAATTAGTGCAACTTTTTATTTGAGATGTACCAGTGAGAAGGAAAAACAATTAATAATGGTCATTTCAGTGATATTCCAATAAGGAATCTGAACATTGTCTTCTAAACAGGTTACTGCTAAGAAATCTTCCAGATTTAATCCCTCAAGTTTGTGTTGCAAGTTCACAGCATGAAGTCCTATGATCCATTCAGATCTTACAGCAAAAATCTCATACTCCTTATAGAGATTTCCGTTCTGGCATGTGGCTGCTTTGGCTCAGCAGTAACCTCCTGATGATGTAAATGCTCCCAGAATGAGTGGTAAGGATATCTGAGGTGTGGGGGGCTACTCTCCTCATCTGAAAGATTTCTAGTAGCGATTTGTGTTATAATTTCAGCCAAGAGAACAGTTAATAGTAGTTTAAACCTGATCTGATTCTGGTGCTGAATTTCCGAAGGTTCTGCTGCTTCCCAGCACAGTCCAGACTCTTTCAGTTTACCTTGCAGAACTCAATCTACAGTTGTATCTTGATACCTACATTGAAGGAAATTGAAAAGTACTGCCATCTATTTCTTTGCATGAGAAGAATTCCAGAGGAAAAGCAATATTCCCAAACTGAACTTTGCCAGAATGTTTTTAAAATTGAACATTACAATGAAATTCTGTAATATTACACGGAATTTACCATACAAAACATGTATATCATTTCAATAGAAGACATTGTCAATTTGGCACTGTTTCATTAGACATCTTAGCTATCTGATTGCATTAATCCTACATATCCAAATTCTCCTTAATCTGGTGTTATATCTCTCCCCACTGGAATCCAAGCCCTGGAGTCAAAGAAGAAAATATCCCCTACTCTTTGAACGTGTTGGATCAAAGGAATGAATGACATCTCTGATCTCAGAGAACAGAAAAGCACACACTTTGGTAAGATCTTGCTCACTGTTAAGAAACCATGAGTGGAGACACAGCACATGGTTAAAAGAGTTAGGGCCAACCCATAAAGTCCAGAGCTCTAACTTCATCTGTAACTGAATTAATGTGATTTCTGGTGCTAATGCTCATTCAACACCACACTGAAAATTGCAGATCCAACATTTGTGTATTTGAAACATAATGTTTAAATATCATAAAAGTCATTAAGCTCTTCTCTAGCTAAACATAATTTAATCAGCATTTCTGAGCCCCTTACAACAATCTGGGGTTTTCTACTACATTCCTGATGCACTAACATCACTTCAACCGCTATGAAGAAATACCACCTTCAATCAAATGAAACAGCATCATTAGCTCGTTCGGCAAACTCCTCAGGCATTTGAGGAGATGTTGCGGAGTCAAGTGCTCTCTGTTAATTGGTCATTCAGACTGCTGGGGGAGAAGCGGCCATCTGCTGCGTAGCGCATCCCAAACTGCGTGCAGTCCATCATCCCTCAAACGCTGGAGCTGTCCGGAGCAGACAGGGAGCTGGGCCCCTGTAAGAGGTGCTGCCGTGCCCTCGGGAGCGCCGCCGGTGCCCGGCTCGGCATTGCCACCTCCCGGCCCAGCCCGGCGCTCCCGGTTCTGCTGATTGCTCCCGGTTCTACTGATTCCTCCCGGTTCTGCTGATTGCTCCCGGTTCTGCTGATTGCTCCCGGTTCTGCTGATTGCTCCCATTCCCGGGCAGCCCGAGCGCGGGCAGCGGCACCGGCACTCGGAGCCGCCCCCAGCTCTGCTGGGCGGGCTCGGCCGCACTCTGGCCATAGGGAAAGCTGGTGAGCGGGGAAGGATGGGACACAATGGCACTGGGAATCCCTGCGTGGAAAGCCCGTGTGACAGCACAAAGGCGCTTTCATGTATGTAATGTTTTTGGGTTCATGTAGGACACTGCAGGTCCTCACTGTATTTTCAAATGCTAAGCTATGCTGAGAATCCATTGTTGCACCAGGGACCTTACCCTTCCACTTGGCTTTACATGTTGCCGGCTGACTTTTGGACAAAGTTCAGTATTTCTTAACTAGCTCCCAGAACAAATGAGCAGTAGCCTCATTTTCCTTGCCTGTGCTTCTCCATTTATCTCACCCTTCTGTATAACCAATAGTTGGTAGGGACATACAACATTTGTCCATCACAAAAGTAAACCTAAACCTTAAACATTTGTTCATTTGACAAATGTCTTAGAGCTAATGGCTTTTCACCACACCTCTTATCCTAGAATTCTTATCACCTCTGTATCAGATATCACTAGTGTAATGGCACCTGAACACTCTGTGGCCATATCAGTGCAAAGTCTGGCAGCTTAACTTAAGCTGTTGTGCAAGGCAGTTCAAGTGAAGCTGGGGGATATTGCATAGATGATAGAAAATTCCCAGATATTTTCTTCCACCAACAGAACTGAGAGGGACACACATTCAGAGGGGAGCATACAGTTGGGAGCCATATGTATTGTCAGTCTCTGGTATTTTTTCAGTGTATGCTTTGTGTATGACTTCCATCATGCCTTTCACTGAGGGCTTTTAATGAAAGTGTGCTTAGAGCTTGGTCTTATTTAGAGTAATTCCATTTAAATATTCTTCAGCTTGCTGTGTATGAAACATTTTAACATCAATTTAGAAAATGCACCCTCCCCTTGCATTTTTTCAGATGCATTTTCTATTTAAATCTCATTAATACATGAAAACATTAAAGTGCTGAGTAGTTAATAAATACAACAAAACCAGCAGAAAAAAATTATCTAGTTAGCATTATATATATTTTCTTCTGTGCCTCTGGTGGGATGAATATGCTCAGCTGTACAGCAGTTGAGGAGCCATTTTAATTAGAATTTAAATTAGATTTTGTAGACCTGTGAAGAAGAAGGAGGCAAAAACAGGCCAAAAGATACTACCAACTGCAGAGAAACTCATCATGCACCAGCAGTGTCCTGGTAAATAATGTTGTCTAGCATGATGGCACTGGAGAACAAAGGTGTTGCAAGCTCTATCGCACAAAGAGTGCTTATATAAAGACCAGCTTATGTAAGACCAGCAGGCATGAAGAGGGTTTCTACCTATTTGAACCTCTCAGGAAGACATGTAATACAGGAAAAACTGAGCTATCAGCAGTGGTTTAGATTTCCTGCATCAGTAGCTTTATATGTCATTTTCCAAATGAAAAACTAATTTGATTAAAATTTTGTAGTATCCTATGTCAAAGCTAAGGCTAGTTTTTGGATACTGTTTTTCTCTGGGCAAATAGTACATACCAGTCTTCGGGACTGGCAGTTCAGCACTTTCTCCACCTTTCCATTAAAAGGAATTTAAATGTTAAAATAAAAAGTCTATGGGTCTGCTGTTTCTCAAATGGAGCAGAGGTCATGGTGCTAATTGATAGGCAAGACTTCTCAGATCCTGTTTTTTCCTAGATGCAGGTCTTGAACTGAAACTTAGCTAGATTCAAGGTGCTGAGTGGGTAAAAGCATCAACATTTGGAGTCCCACAGATCATAACGTTTACTGAAAGGTCAATAGCTGTAATACAAATGCTGACTTTTGAGCCGTTTTTTCAATTAGTCATCAGAGTGCTGTGAAATTAAGTGTCTGGAATGGTATTGACTAATGTGTGTATCACAGTAATTATCAGTGCATTTTGCCTTTCTTTTTTTTTTTTTTTTCTCTATAGAATCATCACAGTGTCTAACCCACATGCCAGTCAGAAGTGAACATTTTTTTCTTCCATAAGGGCTAGTGGTACATAACTGCACTATATTATATCTACAGATATTTTCAGGGTTTTCCCTTTATTAAATGACGAAAGGTTTCATTCAGCTCGGGAAAATGACTGGTTTTGGCAGCTGCTCCCAGCACAGAGAGAGATGAGCCGGTCTCTCCTTTTTTTCCTGCAATTCTGCTGCTTTTCCAGCAGAAGGAGCTGCAGGAACAAGGAGCCAATTCCTCTCAAACTGAGACTAGGGAAAAATACCTGGGATCATTTGTCAGGAGAGTTCCCCTTCGTCTATGCTACTCTACAATAGGTCAAATAGACGATGTTTTTGAGAGAATCATTTAGTATCAACTGATTTGTTCTTCATTTTGCAAGGAGTAAAAGGTTTATCAAGTAAATAAGAGAGTGTTTTCCAAACCCCAGTGTTGACTACTCATGTATAGCAAATATTTTGAGTTTCAGCTGTCAGTCATTAGCCACTGAGTACATGACAGCTGTGTAAATCCAGGTAGAAGAGACATCAATATGGTTGAAAGGGACAGTATAGTTTAGCTTTTTTATTACTTAGGGCAGTATTTTTAAACAAACAGAATAGTGCAACTAAGCAAAGGAAACTGAAATGGCAACGTAAGTAAATTGACTGTGCATAATAATAGATATTTAATTATGGATGAAAGGAAGTTTGGCTATCTATTCAGCATGTAATTTTTCCTGTACCTTTCTTGTATATTGGTCTGTTTCATTACTAAATGTATTCATCCTGCTGGCATATCTTCATCTATATCCTTACTCTTTTTCATGGAAGTTTTTTTCTTATCGTTCATTTGTCTTACCTTAGGACTCTGTAATGACCAGATCCTTAGACACGTTCTCTGCATGGATTTGATTTCATTCCTACACATGTGCCAACAAACACTTTTGTACTTGGGAAAATTATACAATGGCAGCAAATAAACAACTTACATGCTCTAAGTTAAGCAAGGGCAATGCTCTCTGTAGGATTTTGGCCTTATTCATAGCAGGTTTAGCCAATAACTTACATCTGGTTAGGTTTTGCTGCCTGGTTTGGTCATTACTTTTGCTCCTCATGTCTCTTTTGCAAACTGTGCAGAGTCACAGTGATATTTTTTCCCTCTCTCATTAGGTATTTGTTAGACCAAGACATACTACGTTTCATTTACCAAGTTGGGCCCTGTAACAAACTGGAAAATACCTGGCCAGATCCTAAAAGCATTTGGCATTTTTTCACAAGGAATTAATATAAAGTTATTTGTCACCCCAATGCCTGGATACTTATACCATGATTTCTGCTTGCTCCCTTTTTTAAATGCCCAGTGTACGGCTCTGGTAGAGCTTTGCGTTCTGGCACAGGGTGTCACAATGCAACTTCCTTAATTAGGTGTACATTTACACTGTGCAACAGAAGCAGTCTCCAGGCCAGGTAGAAAATATCCAAATCTAAACTTTATGGAAGAGTGGGTTTAGATATGAGTCCAGAACTTCACTATTTCTGAAGCTGTCTTTTTGGATGGTTTTCTCAATGCTTCCCCAGAGTTCCAGGACCATGCTAATAAGTGTTGATGTGGCAGTTTGCAGAATATATCACCTTCCAGTCATATTCATATGTTCTTCCGCCTGCTGGTTGTATCAGCCTGACAAGCTCCTAAATCCAGATAAAATAGTAGCAGAAATCTTACCGAGGTGAAGTTTGTCTTATCTTCATGTTTCATCACATGGTCAAAGGATGCATTAGCAACCACTTCACTGGGAATAAATTTATGTTGGTCCCGCCACACACAGAGTTGCTACAGTCACGAATTGTTTCAGTCAGGTTGAGACGGACAAATCCCCTTTCCAAAGAGTGGGTGAGGCAAAGCCAGAGCTTGTTCTGGAAGCTTTCCAAGCCAGACTAGGCGATAATGTCAGATCCTCTTCTTCCTTTAATCAAAAGAGTGAACTTTCAGCATGTGTCACTGTGAACATGTTTATTTGTTTAGTTACTTGATGAGGTGGAAACAGGACATGGTCACAAGGGATAACCACAGAGCAGCCAGGCTGGGAGTGGTCGTCACAGAACTGTGCAAGTCTTGAACTAAAAAGGAAGAAAATATGAGGCTGGGCTGCCTCTGCCTCAAAAGACAAGATCACCACAGTTTTGAGGGAGGAGATAATGAAAGGAGGCTGCAGCTGCACATATGTTATCTGGAGGGGTTCTGGGAATTTCCCCACGTCTGCCTGCCCAGATCCTGATGAGTGCAAAATATTGTGAAACTGTTGTGGATGTTTGTGTTTCAGTAGGAAACTGAAGACCAATGTGTTTGGCATCTTTTCTTCCTGACTTCTAATACCTTTCAGTCAAGAATCTTAGGCTGGAAATAGGTGAATCTTGAGGTGTAAATCTGGTGTTGTTGCATCCTGATAGCTGCATGCACAGACATACTATCTGGGCATTGAAATGATGGCATTTGAAAATATGGAAGGGAGAAAAAAAATGGAAATGCGTTTGATAGTATTGTGAAGGAATTGCACTGCTTCTGAAGATTGCCTGATGTCTGCACTTGTTTTGAAGTCAGGGCAACTAGATTTTTTCCAGTTTCTATGCATGAGTTAATGTGCCTAGAGAAACACAGGAACTCTGTCTATCCTATTCTAAGTCTAGTTGATGCTCAGAGATGGATGCCCACCATTATCTTCCTCACACTCATTTTTCTGGAGGCCCTTCCTTTGTTTACTGTCTCCTGAAAAAAAATTCTCTTGCCGCCCTGTTCAGACTACAAAGAAAGTGATTTTCATTCCCTTTAATCACTTGTATTTTATCAACTATCACCTTATCTGCAGCCTAAAAGGTGTCTTAATTTGAATATAGCTCCAGGCTTCCACTTAAAACATTACAGAGGTGATGCTTTTGAGTCTGTTAAGAGCAGTGATCCTGGTCCAATGATCCTTTAAAATATGTAGATATAAAAAGTCCATGATCAGTAATCCTTCACCTCTGTAAAATAATTACTTATTAGATTTTAATAAGTATGCTTTAATAAGGATGCTTAATTTTGTCTCTGAATATGTCTAGGGCTTACACAAATTTTTCATCACCAATGTTTTAATTATATAAAATAGATGTGAACAAAAGCATCTTTTCTCAATACTTAGAAAAATATAAGGAGATCTAAATAAGTATAATATTGTGTTTGATTTTGAAAGATAATAGATTTATCATCAAATGTCAGATAAACTCAGAGTTTGGTTTGATTCTAGCTCAATTTCACAAATTAAAGGCATTAAAACATAAGT
Source organism: Taeniopygia guttata (assembly GCF_048771995.1). NCBI lineage: Eukaryota > Metazoa > Chordata > Aves > Passeriformes > Estrildidae > Taeniopygia > Taeniopygia guttata. The sequence goes on along the minus strand of NC_133028.1, from coordinate 23,136,091 downwards.
TCATGGACTATCATTTTAAATTCCCATCCCTGATGGATAACCGTTTTAAGGAAGTAATCCCTGTATCTTTTTATTTTACATACAGTTAACTGTGCCGAATTTCTGAAGAAATGTTGCATCATATATGTATCTGTTGTTAGGTTCCCCAAGCTTGTAACAAACTGGGTAGAGATAAAACACCAGACTCTTTGGTTTTAATACAAAGCAAAAGAATATTGAAGGTATTCTTCTCTGATACAGATTCTTGTAGTGAATGGGTATCACCGTCAGAGTGGAGTCTTATTCTGGTATTTCTTGCTAGAATAAGAAAGATTTGTATATTTTAATAGAGTATCTCTATATAATAGTCTACACAAATGTAGAGTCCCTTGTTCTTCTGCCCCACTCCACCCTGCCCTTGAAAAGGATAAATTACTGCTGGGTATTTACTGCAGTTTTTCTTTATCTTCATTTACTATGTGCCCTTTAGATCCCTGATAGGTAATTAATAATATATTTGGTCTTGGAGTTATTTGTATTTGTAACTTTACTCTTGGGAATCTTAACCAGCTTGAACTGTATCTGACCTCATTTTTCAAGTTTTTCTTAAGAGCAAAGTTATTAATCTTCAGATTTCTCAAGATGAATCACGCATTAATGTTCTCAAAGTAACAACCACAAAAAGTCCCTGCTAACCTTTCACTTTTTTCCAATTTTGTTTGGGTAGATACCCTACTAGCTAACTAAGAAAGGTAGTTTCAAACTGTGGCCTCATGGATTTTTTTGCACTTACACTTTTGCTCTGATGTTATGAGCAGTACAATGCTGGTGTAATCAAAAGTATAGTAATGTCCTTGAAAGCTATTAAAATCACTTATGCATTCCTTAAATCATGACAGCCATACATGCATGCTCATACGCACACATTCATGAGGATAAGGACTTTGCTAGTTTGGTAGGAGTCACTGCAGTGATGCTTGTTACTAACTAAAACCTGAAAATAACAGTAATAACCAATACTGGACTTTCAGCTAAATTTTTTTGTCCATCTTTTTTATTGATATGCCTTCTCTTTTTTTTTTTTTTTTTTTTTTTTTTTTGCCACAAAACTTGCAAAACACACCTTTCTAATGTAAAGAGAAGGCAGAGCACTAATTGTTTGAGTGGAACATGGGGATAACAATTACAATGATTCCCAGGATGTATTTAGTGATCCTGAAAGCTGAGCATCAAAGCATTTCCCTTTGTTTCACATTCTCACAAAGAAAATCTATAGAGGTACTTGATGAATGTAATTTTCCCCCTTTTTCTGCTGCAAGGATTGTTCTGGCTTCCTGCTATTGTCCCTGTTCTCCATTTTGTCCCCATGCCTGTGTCATGTCTGTGCCACTGATTGCTTTTGTTGGCATATCACATGTGCTGCATGTTGCCACACAACTCCTCGCCCTTCAGAAAACCCTTTAACTCCACTTTCTCCTCTGATAGCACAGCAGAGTGCCAGCAGCTCCTTATTTTTCATACATAAACCACCTAGGTTCTGTAAGAGGCACAAGATTGCTTTGGAGAGTTCTTTGTGGCAGCTTTTAATATAGGAGAACACAACCTGTACGTGGCAGAAAAGCCAGGAATGAGAGGTGTTTACCAAAGTGATCATTACTAGTCTGACCAGCTGCACCAGGTCAATGAGTGAACAATCCATTACTCTCTGTGCTTGTAACAGCAAAAATATACTGTGTGTATATTTTTGTGTGCTGTTGATCTCAGTAGCATTGCTAATTTCACCCAAATTCATGTAGCTTGGGTTTTTAACTATGCATTAATTTTGGATGTCCCCACCAGTGGTGGCATTACAGGGAGAGATTTCTATAAATGTAAATCCTACACCAAATTCCTCTGAGGCAGAGAGTGCCCAGCTTTCAAATCTCTTCCATTCCAGCTCAAGAGAAGGTGGTTAGAAATTACTCAGAATTTGTGAAACTGGACCCCAACTACAGCCCTTATCTGCTGAAGAGCAGAGGATTCAGGGACTGGTGTCAGTGGCCAGAGCCACTCAGTGGGAAAAGTTTTGCAAGGACAAAAAAAAAAGGAAAAAGAGAATGATCCCTATTTATCTCCTTTAGAACTGACCAAGCAGCTGTATATCCTCTTTAGAGGTCATACACAATCAGGGGCAGGAGCAAGCTCAATAGTTTCAGAGTTGAAAGCCTCTTGGGCAAGCAGAGGCTTTGCAGGTAGATGTAATGTTTGTGCTTCCTTAGCCTGCTTCAGTGAATCCATTCTTCACTGCTTGTAGTCTTCAAGTATTCTAGATCTTGCTGTTCTGTTCTACAGACCTTTATTCCATGACAAATAAATGTAAGTTGCAGTTTGTGACCTTTTTCTGCCTCTATGAATGCCGAATTTGAAATTACCACTTCAGAAGACCCAGGAACATCCATGTTAGTTCATCCCAATTAGATAATAAATATTTTTGCTGGTTCCTGCACATGCAGTGGAATATTAGAAAATGGAAGTGCTTTCCTGTGTCTACTACCCATGGCTGCTTATATTTGGGTATGCTTCCCCTACATGTCACTATGGTCTTACTTTGAAGTCTTGTACTAAAACTAGTAGTGCACTGATTTCCAAAGCCTTTGTGTACATAAAAGAGTTGCTAGTGATGACAAATACCACTAGTAAATGCTGGTTTTCACAATGTAGAAGAGATAGGCTGGAACAGATTTGCAGGTTTCCATTAAAATGCATCATTCAGAGATCTCCTTAGGAAACAGGAGAAGCTTTTAATTTGAAAAAACAAGGCAGACCGTTTCCATGAGCTTACACAAGTCAGAGATGAAATGTCTGCACTTCACTTTCCTCTTAGGAATCTGCAGGTTCTGGTTGGTGCTTGTGAAGCTAAAGACTTGTGTTATGTAGCTCTCATCACAGTTTCCAACAGATTTCTCTTAATGTATGAGCTTCCTTAAATATTTTGATATCAGACAAAAGAGCCATTGTTTAATAATGTCAGAGAATGAGATGGGGATTAGTATTATTCTACCAGTCTAGTCTATGCCTGGATAAGAATTTTATTTCCAGTAAATTTTTGAAATTCCTTTGCAAGGCAGAATTAACTTAAACAGAGAAAGTTGAACCATACATTTTCTTACATACCAACTCAACCCTGTGCAGCTCCAGTGCAACAGAAATTTTGAATGGGACCTATTTTTAATTTCACCTCTTCTTTCTTCATAGGTATGCTTATTCCCACAACCGTACAGTCCCATCAGTTGTGCCTGCAAACCTGAAATTTTCTATGAGGGCTGGAAATGAGAAAATTCAAAAAGTGGGTTAGAATGCTTATATTTGCAGTGCTACTGAAACAAAAAAGACCTGTGGAACCACAGGGGTACAATGGCACCTGAGCAGCTGTGAGACCCTGGTGTGTTTTTTATTGCAAACTTCTTGCTCTGTGGAAGGTGGACAGATGGTGAGAGTTTATCTCTTACAAGGCAAACATTTGACTACCTCTTGTCTAAGAGTTTTTGACTATACCATCTCAGGAACACAAATATGGAAACTTGAAACCAAAACAAGCCTTTTGCACAACACCCAGAAATTACTCAACACCCAGCAATTGCTCAATTAGTTGGTACTTTACAGATCATTGAAATCTGGTCAATTCTTGAAAATAATTAAACCAATCTAAGTGAAAATTCAGAAATATTCCGTCAGATTTATACTATGACAAAATTTCACCAGACTGGATCACACATCAGCTCTGTAATCAAGGAAAGGCTGTTATGCTGCTATTTAATGTTATACCAGATGAGAAACCAGAAGTTCTTCCACACATCACTCATTTAGCAAAGCTCCCACTAACTGCTTGTGACCAAGAGAGATATCTTGAGGCAAGGAAGGATTCTCATGTTGTTATGTGCACTCGATTCTCATCTCTCTATGTGCATTTGGCTTGTCTTCTATATGTTCTCTTTTCTAAAATGGCCTCACCTTTATGTGGCCAGCTCATGTGGCTTAGCAGGAGATTCCATGCAGCTTTTGTGATGGGCTGTACTATACAATGCTGAGGTTCTGGGTTGTTGTGGAGGTTCCTCCTGAACTCAGCTTCATTTATCTTCCAGATGGTGTCCCCTTCTCTGCCAAGACATCTCCCCTGGTTGGCAGCAGTGGCTGAACTGACAAAGATGAATGACAGCTGCTACCTAAACTAGAATCAAACCAACAATTTGCAGGAAAAGTATCCTGTTCTGAACAATCAGATTCCAAATTTCAGGAAGAATTTTCTGTGACACCTTCACACTAAGGCATATGCCAATTTTTGGGTAACAAACATGGTTTTCTGCCATTCAAGACTTCCAAAGACTTCCATTTTATGGATAACCTAATTTGCTACATATAGGGAGGGAAGGCACAGAATTTCTGAACCTGTGTTTCCTGACAAGTGCTAGACTTGACATGTTCTTTTTCCATTAAATTATATTGTTAGCTTTATTTATCTTCTCAACTGTTGTACAGGATGTTGCAGGATTTGTTAAAAGGCCTTTGCTACTTGGCTGTATGTGTGAATCCATACTACAGCTGACTTTGAATAGATTGCTTTTCTGCATTCACATTCTATCTTTCAACAAGCAGCACAAAAGAAAAAATCCAAGTAAGGCTGATGGTTAGAAGTTTCCCCTGTTGTTCATCAAAAATAAGCACATTAAATCCAGCTGCAAGTTTTGGGGAGAGTGCAGAGAGGCTGCAAAATCCTGGTTACAAATAAAGAATTTTTTAAAAAGGTTAAAAAAAGTGTAAATGTAGTTTTTACAGATGTCAGAAGGAATTTAAGAAAGGTGCACTAGATCTTGCACACCTTGTGTTTTTCTTTCACTGAAGTTCCCCCACATACTTTACAAATGCTTGCTTTAGCTGATGAATTTAAGACTATTATTCAGTACAATGTGTTTGCAAACACTGGAAGGGAATGCTTTTCTCCAATGAAAAGATTCTTTCACAGAGCTGCGTTTCCATTCTTTGATGTGGGTGAGGTAATCTGCAGCTAGTTAGTGCTTTGGAGTGTTTAAAAAGTGTTAAAAAAAAAAAAAAGTAAAATCTTCTATATTTTCTATATATTAGATCCCTTTTATCCCCTTGCAAGATGCCAAGAACCTAAACAAAAGCCTGTCTATGAAGAGAGCTATCAGGCCAAAGAGGGTCTCACTGAGCTTTTGTTCACCTGTTTGGTTTGTCTAAAGCCTTTCATGCGAGTCACATTTCTGAATGCTGTTGTTCATGTTTTATGGGAATGGCTAACTGGTTATACTGGGTTTACGAAAAGCCTGCAGATAAAAAAACAGGTGATCATTTTAAAGGCTTTTGTAAAGGAGCTACCTTGAGATCTAGCCCAAATTGACCACAATCCTTTGCATTTGGGACTTGAGGCTCAGCATGTCCTGTGCTGTTCCTGTGGTGTTTGGGAAGGCACAAATGCCACATCCCTCTATTCCACCCTTGCTCCAGGTATTAGCACTTAGCAGCAGTAACTAACTGCAGAGGTCTTGAGAGGAGCTAAACCCTATAAGTACAATTTGCATTTACAGCACAATCCCAGTTATGGCAAAAGAGCTCAGCCTTCTTGGTTTCAATTGCCATGTCACCCAAATGAGTTATGTCACCATTATATGATACAACTCATTATGAGGAAGGTAAGGTTATTCCCCTGTAACCTGAAGTCTGTGAGTTACATTGTTTCTGCACAGCATTATTAAGTCCAGCTTGATAGAGTTGCCTTAAATAGCTGTGCAGATAGGGATTTTGAACAGTTCTCTGTTGAATAGAAAGGATTTAAATTTGAAGAGTGTTTTCGGGCCTCAGCAATGCATTGTCAGAGTTCACATTCCTCTAAAGAGCTCATATTCAAAGGCAGCTGGTGCTTCTGAGCAGCTCTGCATTGCCATCGAGGTAATACACCAGTGCTAATACCCACTCTCAAGATCAGAAGGGGTCATGGACAAGAAAAGAGAGCTTTTAGCTCTACATCTACCTCTTCCAGTTTTCCCAGACAGCTTTGTTCAGCTCAGAGCAGGAAAAAGGAGGTCTGTTCTGTCATTTCATGCAGTCACATGATAGACTTCATGGGATGACACCAAGAGGACTCACCTGGAATAACCCTGGGGCTAAAATGCTGCTATGCGGCCTGCCAGAGGGTTTGAAGGGATATTTATGTCCTTAATAAAAAAAGGCCTTCTTTGTCCTGATGTAAAGGGACAAAGGGAGACAGCATTATTGTCTCAGGAGCTCCTCATCAGCCTCCTCCTGGTCAGACTGATCTCACATACCAGCAGGACAAGAAAGCTGTGTAGGCACCTTGGTGGCCTGTGTCCACACCTAATCCTCTTGAGTCCCTCTGCAGAGCAAGCCGGTGGTGTCCGGTCTGGACAGCTTCAGGGAATGGTGGGTGCTCTTGAGGATGCTCTGCTTGCTGTCTCCATCCAGTCCTCTACAGACCAATTATTGAATTTGTAACCTTTACACCCTTTCCCTTTTTTCTCCATTTGTTGTCTCCTGGAAACAGTTTTGGTTTGGGGTTTTGTGGGTTTGGTTTTTTGTTTGGGATTTTTTTGTATTGTTTTGAGGGGTTTTTTTTAAGACTTTTCCCTTTTGGGAAGGGCTTGAAGATTTGGTTAGAGCCAGGAGCAGATTAAATGATATGCTGTCCTGGGTGCAGCCAATGGTTACTTGGAGAACCTGGGAGCTTGGCTGTGACACAAAAGGTCTAACCTGCCTGGAGATAAAGTGCTGGGCTCCTGGGGCTGGCAAGAGACCAGAGCGTGGTAAAAGCTGAATTGCCCAATCAGGCTGAAGGGGTAGGAGCTCTGCTTGCTCTCCTAGAGATGGGAGGAAATGTACTGCTCTTTTGGAACTCACTAGTTCTGTCAGAAATTTTACATCCCAAGAGAAGTGTGATTTGTGTTTCCTAATAATTGTTTGGTGAGCAGTGTGGGAAAGAACATAGGAATTTTCACACAGTAGCTGTTTTATGGGTTTTCTTGAGGTTGGCAATGGCTGGAATTTGGCCCATGGTTTTGAAACCCCAGGCTAGGACACATGGAAGAAATTCTTAGCAGAAGTTTTTATCCAGAATGACTTTTTCTTTAGTTAACACTAGTGAGGTCAGCTCCCAAACATGTGATTTCCATAAGCAGAAGATAACCAGCCCAGCTGAGAAGTTTGCACTGGAGATGTCAAGTTCAGCTGGAAGGAGTTTATATCTGGACTTTTTCAGTCTGCTGAAACTCAGGAAGACAATTTCCCATGCAAAGCATTTGAGACTCTTAGCCTTAGACTGGATCTTGATGCTCTCTGGGACATTTGAAACTACTTGGGGTTGGAAAATATACCTGCAAATTGTAGGCAGTCATGTCTGACTGTGATGGAATTTCAGTTCTTGTAGCAGCTACATGCACAAGAGGAGTATAGCTTGTACCACTGCTGCCTGCTGGAGCTCAACTGGTGCATGTCTTCTACCAGGTCCCACAGCTAAATGTATGCCTAAATATTTAAAACACTGTGACAGTGTTTTTAAAAATAGGGTGGCATTGCAACAACTTTACTCAGCAGTTTTCTGCAAATAATAGCTGCTTTATTAAAAAAATTCCAGATCAGCTTACAGCTTAACCCAAGTCATTGACAACCATTTATAATAACAAACCTCTACTTTTCAGGGAATGGGACTCATGCAAATTATTGAAAGATCAAACTTGTGGCTGACAGACTTTTTAAAGATCTTTAAAATTAGATACCTCAGATATCCTTGCAGAGTGAATTCAAATACACAAGGTCTTTTAACCCTTCTGTAGGGGCTGCATTGGCAGCATGACCAAGTCTTGGCCAGGCTTGGGAGACTTCCATCCCCTCTATGCTTCTGAGCCCAGGGTGACTGCCCCTGTGCAAAGGGGTGCAAAGCAGAGGCCCCACAGCCATCACTAGTACAGGTGTTCATCTGTCCCTCAGCCACAATGATAGATGAAGAAAAGCCTGAAGATTGCTCTTCCTCCACCTCCCAAAGGAATTTTATTCCAGGTCTGATTATTTCATCCAGACATTAAATAGCTTTGTTTTATCTTCTTGCCATCACTGCCAAAAGCTATGAATACTCTTGTGTGTCAAAAACCAGTTTTAATTTAGACGTCAGATAATTAAAATAAAATAGAAATTATTAAAACTTTTTTTTTTTAAGCTTAAAACCTGTGAGCTAAAATAAGCTGGATATTTATTCGTTGTTAAGATATGGCTTCTCCAGTTGACAGGAGTTTAGAAATCTTCTTCAGGTACCTACAATCTGTCCATCTCTTAATTTCTTAACCAAGAATTGATGTTAATAAATGGAGAAGACATTCATTTCTTCACACACAAAGACTCATGTTGCCACATGGTCGCAACATCAACAGGGGCAAATTTTTCTGGTTTCACAATACAAAGACATCCATCCACATTAGCTTAGAAACCTGGCTGCACTTAATGCTCTTTCTTTTTTCCAACAAGGGCTCATGCCTAAAAACATCTTGTTCTTTGAATAATGGCCATTTTTGGATGTTATTCTTTGATGGTCTTAGGCTTAGCAGGTTGCTAGTGCTACTGTGTACGGGCCTTCTCCTGAGGGACTGCAGCGGATGCATTGCTGGTACCTGCAGCAGTTTGAGTCCATCATTTTCCACTGAAATTTTCAGAAGCAAAATGTATTGCTCTTGCCACAGTTTTTCCTATTGAAATCTGTGGAAAATTAAAAGTAAATTCACAAATATAGGTCTTCCATTGTAGACAACAAAAGCCCCTTTTGAGGAGAACTTTAAACCACATTGATATTGCTGTATTTAATCCCTCAAATCACTTCTGCTAACTAATAAGTCATTTAAAGAAAGTTTACATCAAAACTCATGTACTAGGGTATTACTGTGCCTGCATACTGCAGGTTTATGTGCAACAGCTAAAATATACTTTTCATTATACTCTCTAGCAAGTGTATCCAGCTGGTCATGTAGCGTTAGTCTCATGTAACCTAAGTATCCTAAACCTTATGGACATAATCTTCCATTTTGCTTATAAATCAATAATAATGGTGCATTTGACTTTTAATTTTCTGTGTTCTTCTGTTTCAGAACTAGAACAGCAGATAAATGTATAAGTACCTAAAGAAATCCCATTTTCATCTCTGACTGTCTCTTCATAAAAGATTGCATATGCTGACAAAATACATAGTGTGACCTTCCTTCTGCATTTCTTATTTATAAGGTTTCTGGAGATGCACTCCCAAGATAAATTTCTTAAGTAGAAATAACAATTTTATTGAAAGAGAAAATAATGACTCTGAACATTTGCTTATTCCAAAAAGGTGCTTTTTCACATGGGGTCACAGGACCAGTCTGCTCCTCTATAGCAGCAGCAAAGAAATCTTTCTTGCTGCTAGATTATTACATCTTCTCTCTGCAAAGTTTGCTGTCACAGAACTGCAGAGGGAGTGATGGGACAGTGACAAAGATGGGGTGTACCACAGTTAAAACACACTTTTTCCCATGTGAAAAATGCAAAGCAATACTCAGGAGTAATTCTGGTAGTCAGGGACTTCATGGTCCTCTCCACTCCCAGGGCAGCCACTCCTGGCCATGAGTAGGAGAGCCAGGACCTAGGGGGTGCACTGTCCTGGGCAGCATGGTTTGACAGGGATTTCTCAGGAATTCTAAAGGATAAGGAATTAAGGAAGCTAAAACAGAAACATTTCGAGAATAGCACAGCGGAATGATTCACTGATACACAGCTCCACTACATCATCAACTATCCCATGTGATGCCCAAGATGTCTCCTACATTTAATATGGAATTCTGTACATTTTCTCCCACTCCAAATAGAGGTTTAAAAAATGGCCAGCACAAGACAAATTAAATTATCTCTCTAATTACTTCTAGAAAGCCAAACTCCTCCTCTGACACTTTAAAGCTTTATCTCCAGCTGTGTCTTGGCGTACCTCCTCTGGCCTGGTTTGCCTACGCCCTCCTTGGGTATATTCTCACCATTAACTAAAGATTGTCCCCCAAAACACTCCAGTGCAGCATCCCGTGTGGGAGCTGCAGCTCAAAAGCCTCCTGTTTCTCCCCTCCATTTGCCCTTCTGGTCTCTGCCGGGTTTGCTCCAGTTCTGCTTATTCCGGGGATTCGACGCTGTCTGCTGTCAAGCAGCTATGAGTTTCCCGGGGCTAGTCCCAACTGTGGGAATTGTCCCAAAACATCTCTGCTGTTGCGGCTGCCTTAGCCACCAGCATCTCTTTAAAATGCAGGCTCCAGGTGATTGACTTCCAAGTAAGAGGAGCTGAATGGGTTTAGACAGATTAACATTCTAGCAGTAAGTGGCAGTCATTCCAAAGAGCTAAATCAAATTCTCAAGTGCTCATTAGCAACAGGGGAGAAAGAAAAAAAAGAAAAAGAAAAAAATAAAAAAAGAAAAGAAAAGAAAAAGTAAGGGGGAAACGAGTTTGAGAACATAAAAAGAATGAGCACATAATGGAGAGACTTGGTGGAAGCTGTTTTTGCATTAGACTTTTTCACTGATGGCCATCTCCCCAAAACACCAGGTCATGGGGTGCTGCTGCATGGCATTTCCCTGCAGCACAAAGCACGAAGGTGCGCTTGACCCCGGGTCACCCCAAGTTCACGATCAGCGCGGTCAGTTTGGCCGGCAGGATGTGTGTTAGCCATGCCGCGCTTCGGTGGCACGGGGAGAACTGCCGCAGCTGCCATTTGCTGTCCAGCTTTGGAAGGACTGCTCTGCACCCTGAAAAACAAAATACAAGTCTGCTGTGATGAGGTCACTCGGGTCATCCAGGGCACTTCGTATGCTCGTAATAATTTGTCTGTTTGGAGTGTCCTACTAGGACAGAATTGCAGCAATCGTTGTGAGGGGGAGGTAAGAGGACGCTCACCGCTTAGCAATCCGGGCAAAAAATGCTGCTCTGTCTGGGGGCGTGCGGGGACAGGGGCTTCACCGCAGGTTCCAAAAGGTGCACTGACACTGGCCATCGCCAAACCACACGCTGGGGAGGACAAGAGGCACAAGGGGCCCTGCGGCAGCTGAACCGGCACGGCCATCCTGCGCTCCCCTCCTGCGGCAGCAGGGCTCCCCTGCCCTCCGGTGCGCACCCAGCGCTCCTGCCCCTCCTGGCGCTGTCCTTAGGAGCAGGGTGAATCGTGGGTCCGAGTCCTACTGCTGAGTGGAGTAGTTTACATTTATACAAAATATTTACAGTTTTTTCTCAAGCTTGTTTTCCTAGAGTCCTGCAAATAATGCAAACAGATTTTTGCAGTTCAGGAGTTGCACTGCAGAGCTTCACCTGTTCTCACTAAAAGCATATGAAGAGATGTAAATAATAAAGATTTGGAATTATTAACAACTCGTCCCATAAAAGTAAAATCAGCTCTACCTGAGTGCAGAGAGAAGTCCCCATTTACCTTTTACATTTCAGAAAAAGCAGAGGCAAATCGTGCCTCAGGTTCCTTTTGCCGCTTGATTTACCCACAGAAATATTTTCGCTGCTGTTCCACACAGCACTAATGAGTTTAAAGCTCAGTGGGTTCACAGCAGCTGAACGGCGGTGAGAGCACAACCCTGAACTGTACCCAGCTACAGACTTGCCTGCAGGAAAAGAGGAAAACCCAAAAGCACTCTACAGGCTGGAATGCTTGAAAAAAAGTTGCCTAAGGGTTTGGTGTAAATCAGTCACCCACACCTGGCTTTGTACACACCAGAGTTCCTGATGCCAGCCCTCCCAAGTTCTGCTTGGCTACTGGCTCATGCTGCTCCATTCCCTACACTCTCCACCTGCTCTGCACAGTGTGCTTTGCCTAAGTGAAGCTCACCCTTGGCACAGGAGCATGATGGAAAGTGCCTGGGTGTTCTGGCAACAGAGTCAGCATTAAACCTGGAGACAGTTGAATACATTCCTTTGACCAGCACCCACATTTTTCAATGTCTTTTAGAAAGCGGCTTTCACTGAAAAAAGAAACAGCAGCAAAGAGATCAAGATGTCAGGAAATGCTTTTGCTGACTTGGTGTGAAGAAAATATTTTTCTTATCCAAAGCAGCAGAAGAAGCTGAATAAGTCACTTGACCTTCCTTCCTTTCCTCTCCTTACCCTCTAGGCCTTCTGCCTCTGCAAAGAACATTTCTTCAGCCATTTGCCATCCTGTCTAGCACATTTCTTCATTATTTTTTCCCTTACATAGTCAGCTCCTTGGACTATTCAAAACACCTCTTGATTTGCTCCTACCTTGCACTGATGGGCATGGCGAAGTCTTCTGCTTGGATCCAGTGCGCACACACACAGTGGTTATAGAAATTTGCTTAAACAGTAGTTGAAACTATAGCAAGTGAGTTTTCTTTCTGGTATTCTGAATCTTTCTGCTATACCCTCAATAGTTTACAAGCTGCAAATTTGTGGATCTAAGCCCATTGTGCTTGAAAGCACTGCATGCTGCAAAAATTCGTGCAGGAATTTGAGTCATTTTGCTAGGAAGTGTCATGCATAGCTCTCATGATCACTATTACAAAGTATGAGCCTAATTAAAAGAAACCCAAACCACAAAAAGCACCTTTGTGTTCAGAATCCTGATAGTTTGCTAGTGTAAGTTATTGTTTCATTCCCTTCTCCTCTGTATTTCTTTGATCCTCTAAGCCAGCACAGGTAAGGAGCAGAAAGTTGGATCTTTTTTTTACTATATCATGCATCTGCACTGCAAGTACAGTCCTCACTGCAAGCACTGTGGGCACAACATAGTCTCCAGGCTCATAATGAACAGTGCTGATTAATGGCAAAGTGTGTCAGAAACTGTGGGAATAACTGCTCATCCCTTAAGGAAGGGGGACGCACAGGATGACCTCTCAAAGTCTCTTCCAGCACCATGACTCTGTGACAACACAAAGCCAAAAGTCCCCCAGTTTGTTTTTCTAGTAGTCAGCTCTTTGCAGGGCTGCAGCTAACAGCTAGGGAAAAAACATCCTTCCATCTGCAAGCAGAGCTTATTGATAGGTATGCAAAACTCTCCTGCCTTGTAAAATTTTTATAAATATTTGTTTATTTTTTTTACAATTATTATCAAAAGTGTACTATGATCCTAGCTGCTAATGGCAGGCCCTCTGTTCAAAATTATGCTTTTTGTGACATCTGTAAGGTATGGATCTAGAAATGGAGCCCTGATTGCAGTAGATGTCTGGTGTCTTATTAGTTTAGAGACTTCAACCCAATGAACTCTCTTAGAATTCAGTCCAATGATATATAGTAAAATTACTATTTTCTTACCTGTTTCAATGGAAACAGGCTTATATTAGAGAAGAATGGAGAAACCATATCTCAGAGATTTAGATTTTTGTAAAGCTATTTCCATCATTGCTCTTCTACCTTCCACAAGAAAATTAGGATCAACAGCATACAAGTCAATGAAAATTTTAATTTTTAGTATAAAGATCCTCACCTTGAAAGGGGAAGTTTACTTCACCAGGTGAAACTTTCATGATGCTGATGTAAATGGAAGTGTGATGGCGTGAAACTGGTGCCACTACAGTAGCTTATGGGTATGGACAGGTTTGTTCCCAGGTGGTGACCACCCCTTGATAACTGGGCATTTATTTCCTTCCCTGCTGCCATCAGTATCACCTCCTTGATGGCTTAGGGGCTATTTATGCTAAGTAAGATGGCTCTGACCAGCACTACATTTTGGGAGTGCATACATGATTTTTTTGTCAGCTCAGTTTCAGCTTGTATTAACAAAGTGGTAGCAGATGGGAGAGAATAGGGTCAGAGCACTCTAGGATTTTGCATGGTTTCTGTCTGAAATGTTTCTCAGATGCTCAAAGCCTGCTTATACATTTCACCACTTGCTCCTGCACACTGGGTAGAATCTATGATTTTTTTTTTCTACCTGCAATTTAAGGGATGGAGGGATGGAGGGATGGAGGGATGGAGGGATGGAGGGATGGAGGGATGGAGGGAGGGCTGGAGGGAGGGATGGAGGGATGGAGGGAGGGATGGAGGGAGGGATGGAGGGAGGGAGGGAGGGAGGGAGGGAGGGAGGGAGGGAGGGAGGAAGGAAGGAAGGAAGGAAGGAAGGAAGGAAGGAAGGAAGGAAGGAAGGAAGGAAGGAAGGAAGGAAGGAAGGAAGGAAGGAAGGAAGGAAGGAAGGAAGGAAGGAAGGAAGGAAGGAAGGAAGGAAGGAAGGAAGGAAGGAAGGAAGGAAGGAAGGAAGGAAGGAAGGAAGGAAGGAAGGAAGGAAGGAAGGAAGGAAGGAAGGAAGGAAGGAAGGAAGGAAGGAAGGAAGGAAGGAAGGAAGGAAGGAAGGAAGGAAGGAAGGAAGGAAGGAAGGAAGGAAGGAAGGAAGGAAGGAAGGAAGGAAGGAAGGAAGGAAGGAAGGAAGGAAGGAAGGAAGGAAGGAAGGAAGGAAGGAAGGAAGGAAGGAAGGAAGGAAGGAAGGAAGGAAGGAAGGAAGGAAGGAAGGAAGGAAGGAAGGAAGGAAGGAAGGAAGGAAGGAAGGAAGGAAGGAAGGAAGGAAGGAAGGAAGGAAGGAAGGAAGGAAGGAAGGAAGGAAGGAAGGAAGGAAGGAAGGAAGGAAGGAAGGAAGGAAGGAAGGAAGGAAGGAAGGAAGGAAGGAAGGAAGGAAGGAAGGAAGGAAGGAAGGAGAAAAACATATGCCCATCTGCGCCTTGGCTATTGTAGTAGAAAGTGCTGTTAAAAACCCAGTCGTATCAGCACTGGCTTGAGGGAAGGTGCTCTTGACTCTGCACCCCATTCTTTTCCATCACTCCTGCTTAAAACAATACCAGTAGATATTTTGGCTGTGTCAAGGTTATTATTAACAAACCACTAATTACTAAGCTAATAGAATTAGAAGAAACACCCCACAATTAAAGCCTATAAAATTTATATAATCCCTTTACTTTTGTAGGAGCAGTCTGCCAGGCATGGCAGAGCCCCATTACATGGCACAGAGGGTGGCTGGCTTCCAGCTCGTCAGTGTAAGTCATCAGGTCTGTGGCAACTTGTACTTCTTACTGCTGTTAAGAGACTATTTTAAGGCACACAGATTTATTTGACCTTCACTTACTAAGACCAGACTAAGCCATTCGTTTTTCTTCTGGTGAATCCCATTAATTTACCTGCCAAATATTTCATCTGTATTCCTAATGGGAAAACCTACAGAAGAGTTAATGTTTATTATGGTCACTAATGTAGTTTATCTTACTGTAGATCTGGAGGGACTTGGTCATGGATCAGAATCCTGTTATGCTAAATGTTGCAAAATGTGGATCACATCTCATGTTTTTCCCACAGAACTTATCATCTGAATAGACTTTGTCAACAGATTTTCCTTAGGGTAAAGTACAAGGGTGAACTGGAAAGATGAAACAGCAAGGATGGCCATTTTTGTTTTGAGTTAAACAATATAAATATAACTTTAAAAGATTCATACTTATTTAAAAGTCATACCGACTGTATCTGTGCCCCTCTTTGTGACTGTGTTCCAAATTCTTCCACTTGCATATTATGCATAATTAGAACTCATAGTTTTATTTTTATCTTGTTCTTATTCATGCCTTGATTACTCATGGGTGCGTAGTCTGGAGACAACTGAGGGCTCAGAACCTCCAAGCCAATGCACAGAAAAGAGAAGAAAAGCAACAGGTTACAGCAGTGCAGGTGAACAGTCCTACTGAAAGCCTGCGGAGGAGCCTTCTGATTTAGCATCATCTGTTGCTGGAAGAAACTATTTCATGATTATTTGATTTCTCCTGCATCCAGAAAATTCCTGGTTTTATTGCAAATTGCTAATTAAAAAAAAAAATTACCTGGCTGTTTAATTAAAGAAGAAAACCAGTGTTTATTAACATAAGGCTTATGTGGTACAAGAGATCTTGTGTATCTGGGTGACCTTCCTGTTTGATGGCTTCCTTTTCTGCATTATAGTCTCACAGCCTGTGTCTCTTGTCCTGCTGGAGTATTTCTGAGCATTGGAGCATGGAAGGAGTTCAGTTCTCACCATTATTTTCAAGTCCCTGAATCATCAGGTCCTTTTTTTCTGGTAACCACCCATGACTATTACTGGATGTGCATGAACACCCCCTCCCTCCCACAGTCACAAACCTTCCTGGTTGTTCCTCTGACCTCTACTAAGCTCACACCCAGCCAAGCACACAAATGTCTACATGCACCACAGTGATATCTGATGGTGTCTTGGTGGCCTCTCAGACCTCGCTGCTTATGTGTGCTGAGAGACAGAAGTGAATTTAGGCCATGTCTTTCCTCTCCTCCCCCTTTTTACAAGGATTAATGAATAGCTGAATTCTACTTGGCTTGACTTTTGTTCTGTTCTTAGGTCTTGCTTCAGTACATAACGATAATTTCCTGCTGAACTGCTTCTGCTGCACTTTGCCTGTTTCACTTCCCTTCCAAAAGAAGTGTCTTCAGAGTAAATACCGGACCAGAACAGTGTGACTCCCAGCCAGGGTTAAATCTGACCACAGAGCCTTGTGATTTTACCCAGCTTCTGATTTCACCAGCAATGGCTTCCAGTTTTGAGCTAAAGTATGTTTGCTGTGAGGAGAGCACCCAAGTTTTTAGCTATGAATTCTCACCAATATGCAAAGAAGATAACCCGTGCAAACTGTCTATTCTTCTGAGCTGCACTACTGTGAGAGAAGGGTAATACTACATTCTCACTTTATTATGAGGTCTGAAAAACCACTTTATATGTGTGAGAGAGCTCAGCATAATAACAATAGAAATGACATGACTATTATTATTTCTGTGCTGGAGGTGGTGCTGCCTGTGGCTCTGTGAAAGCATGGAGCTCTCTTCTCTCCAAAGTTTTAATAAAATGAAGAGGGAAGAAGAGCAACAGCTTGTTGCATGAGTTGTGGGTTTAGTTGGAGGGTTATGTAAGGGCATGTTTGCATACAGCCGAGATGCATCACGCATACACCCCTGAACTAAAACACCCCAATATATGCCTCTGGCCAGAACCCCCCTAAGATTACTTGCTAGCAAACGCAGCAGGAGCACGTGGCATATATACCAACATGCCAACTGCCCTGAGTGACGGGCATCAAAGAGGAACAGCTGTAGCTGTGACACCCCCAGCCCAGGCTGAGGGGCACAGAGCCCCTGGCAGCTCGCAGGCCCTGCGCCAAGGGGGGCAGCCGTGGAGCCACTGTGGCTGCACCTCTGCTGCTGGGGGCTCCTGCACACAGCAGATGCAGACCCACTGCTTTGCACCCAGCTCCCACAGGTGCACAGAGACCTGGAGCTGGAGCCTGGAGGTGGAGGAAAGCTATTGCAGTGAGATGAAGGACAAAGGGCAAAGAGAAGACAGCAGCTTCAGCACAGCCAGGCAGGCAACAGAGTTTCTGCCAGGGCCAGCTGAGGGCACACCTCCAGGTTTGTCATCCACATCCCAAAACACAACACTGGGAATCTCACTGCTGTCACAACAGATAGCCTTTAGGAGGGACTCAAGGAAAAGACACCAGTGGCTTTAGCTCATTCTTTTTTTGGGAGATTGTATTTGGTGCGAGGACAGCATGGAAGAACACATGAAGTTACTTGTAGAAAAGCAATTATTACCATGACCTGGGCTGGTGTTCCTGATGTTGTGGAAAGACAGAGGCAAAGTGCTGAGATGGAGACATGAATAAGAAGGGCTGAGAAATGAAGAGTTTAAATGAAAGCCTGAATCTGAAATGTATGTAGAGGAAGCAGCTTTTGAGAGGGGTAGGATGGTCAAACCACCAAGAAGAAAGCAAGAGGTACAGACTGGGAGGAGATGATGGGGGGCCACAGTGACAGAGGCTGCAAACAAACTTCAAGGAAGTATCACAAAGAAAACAGATCTTTCTGAAGAAGAAGGTGCTGTGTTACAGACTAAAAATGTTGAGATCTTTTACATAGGAAGCGACGCGTTTTCACAGACCACTATCAGAAATCTCCACTCTCCAAACTTCAGCTTTAACTGGGAAAAAATCAAATGCTGTATGATTGCAGACTTATTTATAAACTCTTTGTTTACTGAACTATATTCAAATGTTTAACCTGTAATGTTTAATTCTGTGTTAGAAAACTTAAACAAAATTTAGAGTTGAAGTAGAGGCTTTTCAATTTTTGACAAAAGTAGTGAGTGTTCTACTTCTCCAGTTACTTTTTTGATAATTAGAAATTCATTCTTAAGTAACATACTCTCACTTTTTCATAGTTTCCCAATTAGAGGGAGAGGGGAAAAAACGTTTTGCCATAATCTCCTCAATGAAATGCATTCACCAAATTTTCAACATGCAGTTTTCTTGCTGCAGTGAAGTCAGCTATTGGGCAGGAGTGACAAAGTCTACAATAGGTATTTCACATAACTGATAATACAGTAAGCCATATTCAGAAGGAAAAATTACAGTTCAGGACACACAGCCGTCCAAAAAACACTCCGAACACCCTGACATTTTTTATTGCAATTTTAAGATCAGTTTTGGAGGACATCTTTCTTAATCAAATACTATTGCCTTTAAAGATTAGTGTTCACAGCCTAATCATGCTGCACTTAGCTTAATTTGCTTTGCTATGGTCTCATTAAATTCTTTCTTTTGGTCAGAAACCCTGCCATGGCTTGGCAGAAAAACAGGAAATTTCTTCTCCATGTTGGGGGGTTGTGACTGCTCTTTCATTTTAACACACAGACTGGAGGGTGCTGCAGCGAATTACATGTGGGTCACTCATTCCTTCCTATGTAAGAAGCACACAACCCCACAAAACACTTTGTCAGCTGGACAACTGGGAAAAGAGGGAGAAAAATATTCTTTGTGTCAAAAATGTCTCAGACTGCCATTCTATCAGTTAGATCTCATGTTTAATTTTAGGTTACCTGAAACCTCAGTGGCAATAATTCCTACAACTGATTGTTGTGACTGCTTTTATCCCATCTCAGCTTGTGATAGATTCAGCATTTGGTGGTCAAGAAGAGACTTTTCCGAACTGCTACTCTCCTTTGTGCTGAGAAAGTGCACTTAAGGGGGAACCTGACAACATTACCTGTTGTTTGATCTGGAATCTGTGAATCAGAGTAAAGCACAAGCAATAAACAGTAGAGGTTTTGCACTATTGTTTTGCTGGCAGATGAGAAATGTAAAAATTGCTTTCCTCACCAAAGTTTGGAAGTCCACTAAAAAGTTGCGAGCATATGTGTCATGATCATCCCTATGCCTGCAGGAGTATGCAGACAGATGTGGTACCTTGCAGTCTCCCTGGGCCCATGGAACGTGTCTCCTCACACAGATGGTGAGCAATAATGAGTATTTTAATTGCTGGATGAGCTATTGTCAGGGATTAGATCTAACTAGACACCTCTAGTGCTGTCATGCACTTAACCTGCAGGTGAACTGAACTAAGAAGAAAATCAAACTCTTTCCTATCTTTGATATCTTCCAAGGAAATCTATTTGTATCCTGCACAAGAAAGGCATGAACTGCCTTTCAGAGGTAAGACCCACAAGCACATGTGCAGAGTCAGTAGAACAGGCAGAGCTACACTTTTAGCAGCATACCTTAAGATAGTTGACTTTACCACACCGGTGCAACCATAGCTTTTGGTATTATACCTGTGTTCTGGACATGCAGGACAATGCACTCACGTGTCTTTCAATTTTCTGTACTAGTCATTGTATTACAGAGATGCTATTTTAGAAGTAATTTGTACAAGGAAATACTTCTGCCAGTAAAGCCCATTGGCTCCTCTAAATGGAGCAAATGGAGCATAGGTTCGCTTGAGATGGATTGCCTGAAAACTTTGTTGGCAAACTTACCAGATAAGGATTCTATGGAAAAACCTCCCTTTGGGCGAATGGATCATGATTTTAAAGAAGAGTACTAAAGAATACTTAAGAGGTTTTTGTACCAATATACCCTTCATTATTTACTATTCTGGACTATTTTTTCTTGAAGAATTTAACTGCATATTTGCTAAGGCTGAACTCCCAATTTAATTCAAGTATTTTATGAAAATTTTCCCCATGATTATTTGTTCATTAATGCAGGTAAGTTCTGAAAGATTTTTTTTTTGTTCTTGATGCATTACTAAAACTGGAATCACATACTTTTGTCAACTTTTGAATTGCAACGGTTTAGAGAAAACACACTGTTAACTTGAACTTCACAACATATCACTGTGAGCTTTACATATTATACCAATAATAGTTCGATTCATTGGTTTCTGCCTGCAGCAAAACTCTCTTAGAGAGTGAATGTGGATTTGCTTAGGTAAAACCTGTGAGTTTTTTCTACACTTGAAAAAGAATACAATTAGAGAGATTATTGTTTAGAAGGACAAACCTCTTTCAAAAAGCATAGGTAATATCACAGAAAAAAAAGGCAACATGGTGGGTACCCAGCTCTGAATAAATCTCTTAAAATTTAGAAGGATAAAGAAGAATTCTTAATTATGAATTGCTAAGAATTAATTAAGAATAAAAATAATTATTTTTTATATTAGGAGGCATTATGAAAATCAATTTCTTTCACTATTTTTGAGCTCCAATATTATTTATTCTTTAAAGATTTAGCTTGCAGGACTTCTGTTCTACTGTTGGGGACTTGAACTGTCCAGTTAGCCTAGATCAAGATACTCTGTCTACTCATCAGTTACAGATGTTAATTGGGGTGAGGGTCATGATACTAATCAGTTGCACAAATGACCTACATGGAGAAACAAATAGATGAATAATATCTCCAGGTCACCACTAGTGGTAAATATTTCTCTGTTAAATATTTGCATGTACATGATGGAATATTGCTTGTTTGTTTTGGGATTTTGTTTGGTTGGTTGGGTTTTGCTCTCCAGAAAAAAAAAATCAACAAAATAAAACAAAAACAACAACTAAAAAAACCAAAACAAAAACAAAAACCAACACCAAAAACTCCTGCATTTGAACAAAAGTGATTGAAGAGAGAAGCAAAACTTTTTTTTTTTTCTGTTTCATGACAATGCTAGCAGGAATTACTACTTAAAAAAAAAAAAAATCTGCTGGTGTGTGCTTCCTGTTCCAGTTTGTTTAGTCACAAGTCTGAATTAGATCTCTCTGCTGGTTGGTTTCATTTACTATAAACAGGTCTTGTGCTTTGTTTCAATACATCAAAGCCCATAGCCAGGCACAGACAGGTAACGTAAAAGGGGGGTAAGAAAGTTTAGTGTCTCATTGTTTCTTTAATCGTTCCAGACAACGGTCAGGGGGATCACACGGAGTTTGAAAGAAGGCTTGTTGGTTTTTTGTCTTTATAAACTGGTTTCTCTTTTGTTCCTTTTCTAGAAACCACATGTAACTTTAGGTCAGAAAAGTGTAAAATGTGGCATTTCTTAAACCAGCGTTACCGCTGCCTTGGGGTAACTCGATCAGGTGCAGGCTCCTCTCCCTGCTGTGCTGATGCCTGCTGCCGTCCTTCAGGTGAGTACCAGAGGTTTATTTTCTTTGCAAATATCCATCCACCTGAAGGAGGCAGATGGCTGAGAAGGGTACTTTCTCATGATTGACACTGCAAAAAAAAAACAAAAAACCAAAAAAAAACAAAAAAAAAAAACAGAACAAAACAAAAAAAAAACAAAACAAAACCAAAAAAATCCCACTGTTTTAGCCCTTTATAGATAAATGCGAATCACTCCCTCCCACAGTATTTTTAGTAAAGCTGCTCTAAAAGTTTGCTTCCTTTCAGCCCTTGCATCTCTCCAGGTTTTCTTATCTTTTTTTTTTTTTTTTTTAGGTATGGGTTTTTGGGGTTTTTTTGTATGTTGTTTTTTTTTGGTGATTATTGTTGTTTTGGTTTGGTTTTGTTTCTGGATTTGTTTTTGGAGTTTGGGTTGGGTTTTTTGTTTGTTTGTTGGAGGGGGTTGCTGTTGGTGTTTTTTGGGGTTTTTGTTTGTTTGGTTTGGTTTTTTTTTAATCTGCCCGCTTAAAACAACAGGAATGCTGGCTGGCCCTCAGCCAGCCAGAACTCGGCAAGCAGGGTAAAATTTCAGTTCTGATTTACGGGAAGGTGTTGGGAGTAAAAATCTGGTTTGGTGAGTTTAAGGCAGGGAGTAGTCTGGAGACAACCTTGCTACTGTGAGTGTGGAGAGAAAGAGAGGAGGGGGGGGAGGAGGATAATAAAAACCACCCAGGCTGGAGATTAGAGACCAATTTTTCCCCTGTCCGAGTTTCAGTGCGTGTTGCTGAGCTCCTGCAGCCCTATCGAGTTTGCAGGCAGAAAGCCGGGTCTGGTCTGGGGGTGCAAGAGCAGCGCGGTGCCGGCAAAGAGCTCAGCGCCCCGCTCAGCGCCCTGGAATGTGCGGCTTAAGGCAGGGGCGAGCAGGGGCTTTGGCTTAGCTGGTACTAATTGCAAGTTTTAGAGCTCAAAAACTCTGTTGAAAAAAAAAAAAAAAAAAAAAAAAAAAGAGCAAAGAAGCGAAGAGCCAAGAGAGGGGGTTAAGATTGGGAGAGCTGTTGCTCCAAGCAGCAGTGCAAGGAGTTGCTCAACTCTCACTTAGCAGCGCGGTAGGAAGGACAATGCATTAAGGTCGCTACCCCAAAACGTTGCCGTTGCTGTGAATGGTGCTGGGCGCTGAGGTGGGCTCCAGGTAGGTACCTTCGCTTTTCGGTTTGCTCTGCACTTCCTCCACCCTTAGCTGTGGACTGGGTTGTACTTACTCTTCTGTGATTGGGTTGACAATGTAAGCGACCAGAAGTTCACTCAGAAAATACATTTTAAAGTATGTTTACGGGGGAAAAGCAAATTGAGAGAACTGCAGAGGTTTTCGGTGGAGTTTTGGTGGCTCTTTCCAACTGACAGATTTCTAGTGATTCTGAAGAAAGATGAGAGGCAGAGGCAGGTACTAAAAAAGGGCAGATTGAGAAGTGATTTGCAGATCTGAGAGTTTTAATTTAAAATATGTGTTTCTCCATGTCAAAGAAAAAGCACAGCGTAACTTGGCTAATGTTTTTGGAGTCAATTTCGGAAGTAGTGTTTCGTTTCATGGCTGTTTTTTCTTTTTGAACACTTAAAATGCTGTAGTTTGTACAGATCACAGAGCCGTGGCACAAGTGACAGGGAAGTGACAAGGGGCTCTGAGTCTGCTGTCTGCCAACCTGTTATAAACATTAGCATAAGAATGGAATCTTATCTGTGAAGTTTCTGAAGACCATTTAGAATATGTGTATCCATCGGGAGGTCAGGCATCATCTTCACGCTGAGATATGCGTGATTAGATGAGAAATACTAGGGTTCATGTAAAAAGAAGCAGCAGGTTTTAAAAAAAATTTAGAGGTAAGGCTACACAGCTCATTTCTTCTCAGGAACTTAAAATAAAACTTTGAGTTAAAGCCAATCTATTATAATGGTTAAAGATGGGCTCGGACCTTACAGGTCGCAAAATGCCTACTAAATTTTATCGGCTCAACTGGGCTGACCTGGCAGAAGGCAGGAGCATCAGACGGGGCTGAAACGAGCCGCCTGAGGCTAACGCAAGCTGAGTATCGGTGCCCCGATGCGTCTCTCAGACGGTGCAAAGGATAATTTGGACAAGCCTGCCATTACTCTCCACCAGTCCGGCCCCATGGTGCGAGCGGGGAGCCGCGCGTTCCGCAGGGCGGCGGGGCCGGCCCAGGAGCGCTGCCAGCGCACGGGCAGCGCTGCGCGCCCGCGGCCGCCGAGCCCTGGGGCCAGAGGTCGGCGCGGTGTTAAGCGGAGCCTGGTATACAGCTGGAAAGCTGGAAGGCAGCATGCACTCTCAGAGAGGAGCTGGAGATAACGCCAGGAATGGGCCGCTGCTCGGTGTCCGGCGGGCTCGAAGCTAAAGCTAACAGACTGCTGTCTGCGAGATAAACGAAGAGACAAACACTCCTTTTGCACATTCGTTCTCTCTCTCGCCACTCCCCTGCATATTCCTGTCCTGTGAGAGGTTGTTCTCCTGGCTTGTCTCAAAGCTGTGCATCCTGCCGAGAGCTGAGGGCAGCTGTTCCCACCTCACCTCGTAGCCCGGGGAGAACCCAGCACCCTCTTCTGTTTTTTGGCCCCGTCTGAGACACACACTCCGGGCCCTAAGTGTTGTTAGGGAAATATTTGGAGGTTTTGAACTGGCATGTAAAT
This sequence comes from Taeniopygia guttata, assembly GCF_048771995.1. NCBI lineage: Eukaryota > Metazoa > Chordata > Aves > Passeriformes > Estrildidae > Taeniopygia > Taeniopygia guttata. The sequence goes on along the minus strand of NC_133028.1, from coordinate 23,111,944 downwards.
AGGGTTGCTAATAATTTCTGAGCGTCCCTGCTGCAGCTGAGGATGCAAAATCTTTGTTTGAGGTTTTAGAAAATAAAATAATGTGCTGCTTTCAATACAACAGTTTTTTAAAAGTTGACAATATTGTAATAAAAATATTTAATATAGGCAGTGGAGATGGCAAAGCCTTCAGGGAATACTGTTTCTGTGTCAGTTTGGTCTGAACCCTTGATCATGCGTGGCCCTCACCTGGCTGGCTTCAGCAAAGCTATCCCTGGCACTGGGGTCTGCTTTTGCAGCTTCCCACATTTTGGAGTCTTAGCCTCCTCCACATGGCAGAACCCCCTCACTTTGCTACCACTCTGTGAGATGCTACACCCTCTTCTGTGAAAGCTGTGAGGGCATCTGAGCGCTAGAGAAGACCAGAGTTACCCTGGAATTGTGTGAGAGCGCCTGTTGGGTTACCATAGGAGCTCACAGCACTGCTGGGTGACTAACTTCAGCAGAGGTGACACCACATTTATGGGCGAAACAGAAAGGTAATCTTGGCTTTTTCATTCCTGAACCAATATTGCTGTGATTTACTAAGAAATTTAGTAGGGGCAAGTATGTGCTCTTTCTGAAGAAACATGGCCAGATCTTGTTCCTGTTAAAAAAAAATAAATCGATGATGAACATAAAGATGAACATAAAGATCAGGTTTGCTTTGTAACAAGGAAGTAGATCTAACAGATGAACTGTAAAGAGACCATCTCCATGCCTGTATATGGCTGTATGTAGTTGCCTCTTTTGTCATGAAGCTGAAATCTCCAAATTACTGATGACTTAAACCAACAAATCCTTCCTTATATTGTAGTCACTTTAAAATTTGTTTCATAAGGGGATTTTTAGGTGCAATTTTCAAGTTTGTAAAATGGATCCCATGAACAGGATATTTCTGTCTGCTCCCTTAGCAGAGGGAAGGACTCTGACCTTTATCTTTCCAGTATGAGGTCTAAAATAATATTTCTTTCTCCTCTAGTAATTTTTTTTTCAATAAAATGCTTCTGGGTACACCTAGCTTTTGCCAAGATCAGGAACATCTCAGTAGCCTCACTGAGACAATACAAGCTTTGTATAGCTATGGCTCGTAGGGCTTTGGTGACACAGTAAACTCAACAGAGAACAGCAACTTTTTAGTAACTGCAGAGCTGACTACCTGATACTTGAGGGCATTTTTGTCCTTTCCAGGCTTTCATTTGCCCTGATCCCAAGTCAGATTTTATTTGAATAGAAGAAAGAGGTTTCTGATATTTTTAAAGTGTATTTTACTAAATATGCTTAGAGTCTGGATGTTATCTTTTGCTTAGGAAGGTCATAAAGCTGAGACTGAGTCAGCACAGATGGGCTTATATGCCATGAGATGGAAAGAAGCTACAAAGGCATGAGGATCCTCAACCAATAATAATGCAACAACAGTAACTTTCATGTATTTGCAAAGGGGGAACAGCTTAACCAGTCACTAACAACTGAGAGGCTTTCTATTTGAGGATGAATATGTGAGAGCCATTGGAAGGTTTACTCTGGAAAAGCAACACCCCACGTGATGTA